>NW_022103904.1:2988706-2991103 GCF_000313985.2 Echinops telfairi
ATCTTCCTGCATTCGGCATCATTGCATGGCTGTGAGAGTCTAAAGAGGAATTTATGGACTAGTATTGACATATGGGGTAATATCGGACTTATGGGCTTGATCTGGACTGGGTTGGGATGTTTTCTTAATATACAATTACTCTTTGATATAAAGCTCTTTCTTATACACATCTGAGTGTCTCTGGATTTGTTTCTCTAGTCTACCAGGACTAACACACTCCCTGTTAGCCACTGAGTTTGTACCTGCACTGGGAAAGGGCCAGAATTTTCCAAGTAGTGAAGGAAACTCAAACCAAACTCACTGCCACCGAGTCAATGTCGGTTCACAGCAACCTTCTAAGGCAAGGTAGAACTGCCCCTGTGGATTCTGAGACAGCAGCTCTTATGGAAGCAGAACCAACAGAGAAAAAAGAACAAAATTCAAACGCACTGCCAGCAAGTTCATGCTAACTCATAGTGACCCTCTAGGTCAGGAGAGAGCTGCCCCTATTGAGTTTCTGAGACTGCAGATCTTTATGGGGATAAAAAGGGTGTCCTAGAGAAGACTAGGAGAGTGAAAGATAATCTCTCATGAAAATCTGGAGTGGAGATGAGGGATTCCTGCTAAGAGTCATGAATAAAGTGCAGAAAGTGACATTTATCAAAGGGCACTGGATTGAGATTATTTAATGGTTTATTTGACCATCAAAAGAACTCTGTCCATTTAAAAATTAGTAAACAAGGCCCAGGAGAGGATGCTATTTTTCCAGTATAGTTGCGGGGGTGGTCCTCAAACCTCAGCAAGCTGACCCCAGAGGCTGAGCTCTCACTCTCAGAAGGCAGGTGTGTAAGATAACCAGGCTTTGCTTTTACCTATCCAGGTGTGAGTTCATCAACAGGTAAACATACAGAAGAGCAAAAGAAATCTGAACCCTGGTATAACATACCCTGCTGATTCCTAGGGCATCTCCCGCGAAGACCATGGGCTAAGGGTGCGAATACCCATGGGATGAAATGAAGCAGCTGCCCGTCAGGCACCCAGGCTGACGCCTCTATCAACCATCTGAGTTGCTAGAGGCCAAATAAGATTCCCTGAAGAAAGGGTCCAATGGATTTTTCTGGTTTGTTTTGAAAATGGCATATTGCAACTGCGGGCCTAATATTCCAGCGCGGCTTCCCCATACACAGCTGTGTGGACTCACCGAGAGCTATTTAGCCCCTCTGACCTTGTGTTTCATCTTTCCTAAGATGAGGAGAATAATTCTTTGCGTAAAGCAGTGTTGTAAGAACTAGAGGTGACACATGTGCTGGGCCAGGCCTGGCTCTGGCTTTAAAATGAGAGCAATTAAGGTTCTCATTCCTCAGAGAGCAGCACCTGTCCTTTCTGCCTGTGCCTCCTCCGTCAGTTCACTTGCCGGCCCTCTCTGCCTTTCCCATGCGCTTTCATTAGTATTTTGTATTTTGAGGTGATATGGGGGTCAGGGGGGCACTCAGATATACTGTAAGGCATTGTACAATTCTAACAGAAAATCAAATCCTTGGCTGAAGCAAATGACTTGAGCTCCGCTGCTAATCTTAAGGTTGATGGTTTGAACCCACTCAACAATGCCCAGAAAGCAATTCTGCCTCCACAGGGATTAGGGCAAAGAAAGTCCTACGGTGCAGGTTGACTCTGTGGGACGTGGGATGAGCGGCGATCCCCTCCACAGCAGTGGGTTTGCCTTTTTAGCAGGAAAACGGATGCAGCGCAGAGAGAAAGGTAATGCGGCCCTTTGCCTCACAGGAACACTTCTTTCAGGAAGTCAAGGGGGGCCCACACGGTTCATGGTGTGCCCATAGGAAAGCCTAACTGCAAACTCTGCTACGCACCGCCAAGTTTGTCGTGCATCTGCTCTAGCCTCTCCTTCAATTCCATCTCGGCAGTGCAGCGTAGCCGGGTCTCCTGCTGGGATGCCGGCATTTACTGAGCATTGCATTTCCTCTCTGGCTACCTGCGGCCGTGACATTGAAATCAAGAAACAACCCACTGCCACAACTCATTGCCACCCTGAGGTTGTAATGATTGACAAGTGCAGACAGCCTCTTCTTCTCCCTGCCAAGGACCTGGTGGGTTTGGACTACAGACCTTGCAGTAAGCAGCCCAATGCCTAACCTACAGAACCACCACGGCGCAATGATAGAGCAGTTCATTGTCCCTGTTTCCTCACTGGGAAATGAGGATTAAGTGTCCTTCTCTCTTAATGAAACCCAAGCTCAAAACTCACTGTGATTGAGTGGATTCCAACTCAAAGACCCCCCACAGAGGATAATTAAGAGCCTGTGCATCTTTCCAGGAGCAGGTGGTGGTCTGAACCACCTACATTGTGATTAGTCACCCATGGCATCCCCAAGGACCTACTGAAGATTATATGAAGCAAGC
>NW_022103904.1:2991971-2993028 GCF_000313985.2 Echinops telfairi
CTGCAGAAGCAAAGACCAAGAGATCTGCTTCCCTTCAGATTACAGCCCAGAAAGCCTTAACCTCCCTCCTTTGGGCTACCCCGCTGTCTTCCTTTGACTTCATTCTTCCAAGAGTCTCCAACTCAGGTAAATGGTGGGACTGTTCTTTATAGGAACTTCCTGGCTGTCCCATAGCCTCTGCAAAGGAAAACATCAACGAGTTTCACTCTAGACTCTTTGAATCTGCCACTTCAAAATTTACTGCTGTTTCCTCCAGCCCTGGACTGCTGAAACACAGATGTGTCAAAACTGAACTTAGGGTTCTCAAATTCTGACCCTAACTTCTTGTGATGGTCTTTTTTTTAAATAAAAAGTATTATTGTGGTAAGCATATATGCAACCCAGCATTTGCCTTTTCAACATTTGTTGTATGTATCATCAGCTAGCTTAGCTATGTTTGCCATCTTGTTTGACTGTTAACCTTATGTCTCCAAAGTTTTCTATTACCCTAAAGAGAAATCAGTGTCCCCCGAAGCAATGAGCCACCCTGTTCCCCTTCCTACTGTTCACCCCTGATACTCTTTGGTCTCTGTATACTTGCTTATCCTAGATAGTTCATAGAAATAAAATCATACAACATTTCCCTTTATTGTGACTGACTTTATTTCACTCCACATAGTCTGATCATCTTTTGGCTATGTCACCCTGGGGAGGTTACCACAGGTTGACTGCCAATTCATAGGCATCCATGTGTTTTAGGGTGGCACTGTGCTCCATAGGTTTTGCTTAAATACTTTTACTGGGGGCTCTTACCTCTCTTATCACAATCCATCCATTCACCCATTGTGTTAAGCACATTTGCACATATGCTGCCATCATCATTTTCAAAGCATTTTATTTCTACTTGAGTCCTTGCTATCAACTCCTCATTTTCTCTCTCTCCCTCACTCCCTCCATCCCTCCCCCTCCTGAACCCTTGACAAGCTATAGATCATTATTTTCATATCTTACATCGTCCTGTCACCCTTCACCCACTCGAAAAGAGCATTCCCTTCAAAGTATTGCTGTTTCTTGATAA
>NW_022103904.1:2993139-2994322 GCF_000313985.2 Echinops telfairi
GAGCTTTTTACAAGAGAGACATTGGGCATCTCTCTCTTGCCCTTTGCCTTCCTCCTTGCTTAAATTCTACATCTGCTTTCAGGGTTGGCCACCATGAAGGAGCTGTAGGCACCCTGACGTGCTCCTATGGACCCTGCATACTCTCGACTGCACCCACTGGCCTGTGAGCTCCCTGCTTCCCATGTCACCTTTCTTTGTCGTCGGCTGGCAGCTAGATGAATCTGCAGGAGCTAGCATCGGAGTCCTGGCCTTGCATTGGACTGGGCAGGGATGCCCTTTTGATATAAAATTACTTCTTGACATAAGGTTCTTTCTTAAACATACATGCGGGTCACTGGCTTTGTTTCTCTAGAAAGTTCTATCTAACACACTCCTACAGACTAGGTTTGCTCAGACAACTGGCACAGTGGATGGAAGTAGGGTGGCATTACTCGATTTCTGAAAGAATTAAAATACTTTCACATCGTCCAAGATGGAATTTATGAGAAAATGCAAGCAGGGAGCTTTGAGGGAAAATTGCTGACTTTTGCGAACATGCTCTGAGCGTTTGATCAGAATAATAGGATGAAGGAGACTAATGGGAAAATCACCCATATGGCAAGAAAGCCGAAATTAGAAATTGTTATTGCCAATGTGGAACAGCTCGTAGATCAGGAAAAAGGGGAACTGACAGATCAGCACATGAATGGATTTTGAAGATGAAAGAAATGCTGAAGAAGAAATAATGAGGACATTGGTCAGTGTAAGACATGAAAAAAAATGTTATAAGTTATCAAGGGTTCATGGGGGAGGGGAAAGGAGATGATACTAAGGGTTGAAGTAGAATGAAAATGTTTTGAGATGATGATGGCAACAGATGTACAAATGTGTTTGACACAATGGGTGGATGAATGGATTGTGATAAGAGCTGTACGAGCCCCCAATAAAGTAATTTTTTAAAAAGAAAGAATGAGGAAGAGGAAGGAAATAAGTCATCTAAAAATGTTACAGTGAAAGGTGTAGGGGAAGTTTGTTCCTGAAGTGAATTGAGGGCTTCAAAACATGGACCCAAACACTAGTCGTTGTGCTAAGGTCGCTGGGGAGATTCAGGAAACAGTGAGGTGTTACCACCAAATAAAGGAAGGAAAAGAAAAGAACCATACGGATGAGTCTCACTGAGTTTCACACTAGGGACACTCTGTCT
>NW_022103904.1:2995235-2996814 GCF_000313985.2 Echinops telfairi
GCAAATGTTTTTGGAATGACGAGGACAATGAATGTATAAATGTGCTTTGCACAGTTGATGTATGTATGGATTATGATGGGAGTCGTGTGAGCCCCTAATAAAACGATTTAAAAAAGGGGAAAAAAGCAATATATTTAACCAGATCTCTGAATTTAGATGCAATATCTCCAACCCCCCAAAGTCAAATGAACTTCAGATTTGTAAAGATGGGGAAAAAAAAAACCAAGCACCCCACTGTGGCCGAGGCCATTCTAACTCGTAACCACACTACAAGATGTAGAACTGCCCCATAGGGTTTCTAAGGCTGCAGTCTTTATGGAAACAGACTGCCCCATCTTTCTCCAGAGCAGTGGCTGGTGGTTGAACCGCCAATCTTTCATGTAACACCTGAGTAGTGGGCCCGTGGGCCACCACTGTGTTACCGGGCCTACTGAAAATAAAGGCAACAGTAAGGAAAAGTAAAATAATAACCGAATAGGTATTCCACTTACATCAGAACAGACTATGGCAGCTCTGTGGAAATGGAACCCTGTTCTAAGTTGGGAACTGCCTGCCTATACCGATTGCTAGTTTGGGGAAGATTGCTAGCAAAAGGCCATCTTGGTTCAAGTAGAAGGCCGACAAAACCCAGCAAGACCATTAAGGAGCTGGACTGCCCTCACAGCTGCAACAGAGCAATCGTGGTTCAACGCGAGAAAATGTTGGGTGCAATGAATTAGCACTGGGGCTAGATTGAGCAGGGGGGGTTAACCTCAGGGTCAACTGTTCTAGACTACTAGGTGCTGCTACAGAGAGAGACAAGGCTCTGCTCCTGTGAAGAGGAGCATGGTTACTGTATGTCTGCATCCACTCGTTGGCACTGAATTTGATTTTTGTTGGAGGGAAGGGGGGAAAATGGAGTGAGAGTCCCAATCCCTCACAAGGGTGAGAAGGAGTCTGCAGAAATGGAGATTGTCCCATCAGCTCTCTGCACCAAGAAGCTGCCACGTGCCCCTCTATGGGCAAAAGCAAACCAAACTCAAAGGCATCAAGCTGATTCAAGCTCCCAGCGACCATATAGGACAGTGTAAAACTTCCCCTGTGGGTTTCTGAGACTATACCTTCACAGCAATAGAAAGTCTAATGTTTCTCTAGGGGAGCAGGTTGGTGGTTTTGAACTGCCAACCTTGAAGTTAGTAACCCAAAGTATAACCACAATGCATCACCAGATCTCCTCTCTGGGAACTCAGTTTTCCACCTTCCATTTCTTCTCTCATCTTCAGACTATCTATTTAAGGATCAGTGAGCAGGGTGTGCACTAAACCGGGGACTCCGGCCCACACTCACTGAAACAGAGACCGGGCCACTGCATGTTCACTATGAGCCCATGTAATTGTGAAACACAATGAAGTCTGGCGATCACTTTTGTCTAATTCCTCAGGCTTTCCCGTCAGCGCAGTTGGAACACATTTTAAAACTTTTAAGGTCTTTCTCATTCTGTCTCACTGCCAGCAAGTCAATTCTGATGCACAGTGACCCTGTGAGATAGGGTCCAACTGCCCCTGTGGGTTTCCAAGAGTAACTCATTATGGAAGTATTA
>NW_022103904.1:2998281-2999457 GCF_000313985.2 Echinops telfairi
TTTTTTTTTCCAAGCAGGCCAACTTCCTACCTCCATAGAAAAATGAAGTCTTAGTTCCCAGTCAAAAGTCCCAACTGCACCCACCCTCTTCCCATTATTTAGCAAGGATATTCAAAGGCACAAATACCCCCCAGTATCCACGACCCCCAAAGCTGGCAGCCCCAGTCACCCTGCCTGGGTCTCTTCTTTTCTTCTTTGTCCCAATCTGTCTTTCCCCAGATGAGAGAAGCTCCTCTTCTGGATGTATGCCTACAAAATTATGTTGCTGTTATGATTCATTATTTAATCATTACCGAGATTGATTTTGGTGTGTAGACCGGATCCCTCTGGTCCTTTTTGTTCCCTCTGCCTGATCTTCAGGATGAAGGGAAAAGTGAGAGTAGTATAGGACACACTGGTTGCTAGGTTACAGAGCAATGCCTCCAGTCAGAAGGCTGTGGGTCTGACATTTGAGGAGCCATGTTATAAAGACCCTAAAATACAATACACACACACACACACACATACACACACAGCCCCCAAAGGCCAGAAACAAAAAGTCTCTGAGCTAGCACGAGGAAGGAGGAGAAGGAAGAAAAAAAATGGCAAACTGTTTCACTGCATATTTCCCATATTTCTTGGCACTTTGCAAGCGCTGTGTATCACCAGGGACGGTACCCTTACCACTCTTCTTTATAGTTGTAGCATTTTTTTCCCTCCGCCCATTCCTTGAAGGCACGCAAATTAGACTTATCAGCCAATCTTTTTTTCATGCCCCTCAACTGGATTCTAGGAGGTCCTGGGAGGTGCCCTAGGTTACTGTTCTTGGCTGTTACGCAACAGGCTGGGGGTCCAAGTCCAACCACAGGGGCTTCGGAGAAAGACCTAGTGTGAGTCACCTCTGAAAGTGCGTCCGCTGAACACGCGATGGTGCACAGCTGTGCTCTGACACACTTGGGGTTGCCAAGAGTTGGGACAGACGCAATGGCAACTCATTTGAGTTGTTGGTTGTTGTATTTTTTAAAAGGAAAGAATATGTAAGGCAGACATTAAAGAGGTATCTGACTGATACAGATCTTGTGAAGAGATCATGAAGGTGGAGGGCTTGTTCCACAAGGACTGGTTGTTCTCCTTCTATCTGTAATGAAATCTGGGTAAAAAGAAGCAGAGAAAAGAGTGGACACTCTAGGAAGTCCC
>NW_022103904.1:2999636-3002404 GCF_000313985.2 Echinops telfairi
GATAAGGACAGGCTTACCTTAAGTGCATTATCAGATGTCTTGCTGAAAAGGTGTGACCCCAGGGAGCCCTTTTAGCACTGCAGGGCTGGTGCTACTTCCTTAGTGACCTTTCATTTGGTAATACTGTGCATACACATACCTGCCCCTGATACCTAGCCCTCCAAACCAAACACCCAGGGGAAACACCAACCATGTCCCTGGTAAGAAATGACAGAGTGGGATATATTATGAGTTTTCCAAATTCATGCAAGCTAAGTGTTCAAATATGAGTCTTAGGCTCAGCCTTGAAGCCCAACACAGTCCCCTTAAACCCTTGAAACTCTAATCACTGCCATCAAGTCGATCCCAACTAGTAGTGACCCATAGAACAGAGTGGAACTGCCTGCGTGGGTTTCAGAAGCTGTGACGACTCTTTCCAAGAATGGAAACCCTCATCTTTTCCCCCACGGAACGGCTGCTGGTTTCACATTACTGACCTTGTGGCCAGCAACCCACCATGCAATCCCTTACACGCCCTGGGCTCTTTCCCTTGAACACAGAGGCTGAAAGAGCCCGTTTGGCTTCCCAGACAGTGAGATGCACATCAGCAGAGGCACAATGTCAGCATGATGGGAACAGACCGTGCACTAGCAACATCCTTCACAACGGGAGCTGTGCTGGGCGAGAGGCTGGTGGAGCAGGAGCGGTCAAGTAGTCTGCAAAGTGCAGCAGACGGAAGGAAGGCAGCCAGAGGTTGAGCCCACACCAAATTCCCTTCAGCAGCCTGATGGACCGAATTTTGGTAGAAAATATGCAATGCATAATGCAAGCCCTAAAAAAATGTTCCAAGTCAAAGGAATTTATGCTGCAGGAGCTTCAGAAATGGAGTCAGTTTCACAAAAGAAGTCCTCTGTCGGGTTATTGATAACAGACGATGGGGAGCACCAAAAACAAACCCAAATATGTCAGTTATCAATTCATGATCTCTCAACTGGAAAAACAACACCCCCCCCTTTTTTTTTTTGCACAACTTTGTGATTCTGGAGCAGAATCCGGAAGGGAATTCTTCTTTGCCAACCGAGGAAATGTGAAGTGTCACCATCAGAGGGCACTGGAGCAACCCTGCCTTGTGGCCCAAAGGTACTTCCTTTGGGGAGCTGCCATGATTATTATTCAGTGCGGTGGCCTTGGGTCAAGCGCTAGCTTCCAGAAACCTCTTCTAAGCAGCCCACTCTGTGTAGCCCTCTGACCCTAAGACAGGACACTTCTAGATTCCAGTGCAGACCATGTCCTCTAACAAGGGTTTTGACTCCTGTCACCCTACAGAAGTCATGACTTCTGTAATAAGCCTTGGGGGCTCCGGGTTATCCTCTCCTGACCTTCCGTGGCTACTATGTCAAGTTTTTCTAAGATGACAACAAACACATCTGGCCTGGGAGAAGTTCAGCCAGAATGCTCCTTGGGAGCAAGAACGGTGAGGCTTCCTTTCATGCCCTTTGAGCACATTGTCAGGAGAGACCAGTCCCTGGAAAAAGCCATCGCCCAAGAGAAGACCCTCCACTGGATGGACTGACACGGCGCCTTCACCGATGGGCACAAGCGGCACAATTGTGAGGGTGGCGCAGCCCAGGGTGGTGTTTCCGTCTTCGGTCTGTTAGGTCAGGAGGAGGAGGAGTCGCCTGGACGGCATATAACAACAACAAAGAGGTCATGGCCACTTATACCATTGCCTCTTCTGACGTCATCCAGGTGCTCCTTCACTCCTTCCGTTAACCAGCTTCCCCTAGTTACCAATTTGTTCCAAATGCACTGTTTGTCCCCATTGCTGTGGAAACACGCATGCTGTTTGCACTACCCAGTGACTTCAAACGTCCCCCAGGTGAAGAAAATTTGGATCAATTGTAGTCAAATAGGCTTATGAGACCCTAATGTAGCCATTCAAGCAGTGCTACGAGAGAATATGAAATAATATAAAAACAGGTCACATTGTATTGTGAAGTGAAAAATATAGGTTGCAAAATAGCATTGCGGTACGGATCCAAATTTTAAAAATACACAGAGTGTGAGTGTGTGTGTGCGTGTGCGTGTGTGTACTGAAAAAAATTTCTGGTGGCAGGTAGATAATTTCATGAGTAATATTCTTCCTTTGTAATCTGAAAAAGCAGGAACAAATACAGAAGAAAAAAAATCCCTAACATGGCGGGCATTTGCCCAACCCAGCTAATGAAGGTCATCTATGTTTTCGGGGGGAGAAAGCAACCTCCCTGGTTTTGGACAGTAGAGCCTTGCCTAGGCTGAGGTGAACCACGTGTACTCAGTCCTCCCCAGCACCCGCATTTTTCCATCCATCTGAGATAGAGATCTGATGTCAGCCCCTCTGACAGCCACCACTTTTAACCTACCCCCCAATCAAATGACATGTGCAAATGTTTAAACCTGAGTTGCAATGGGCAAGTCAAGGCCTGTGGTCTCAGAAAGCCGCAGCTGCTGGAGACAAGAACTGCACTTCCAGGAAAGAAGCTCGCGCTTGCAAAAAAAAAAAAGCATGCTTCCATGGGCCATGCCAGTGGCATTGGCGATGATCACTGAGGATGCCACCACAGCTGGGAAAATAACGATGCGATGGCAAAGCCAATATATCAAAAGGTCTCTGGAGGGAGAGGGGATGACGCAAACTTGTACCACTCTAGGCGCTCTGGGAGAAAATGGGTGGGAAGCACGGGAGGAGGGCGGGCTGACCAGGCTTAAGAATAAGTCAGATGCACCAGAATCAAACTTTGGGTTTACCA
>NW_022103904.1:3003018-3014797 GCF_000313985.2 Echinops telfairi
GAAGGCATACATTTGATTTTGGAGGAGAACTCGTGCTTAACAGTCTGATTCTAGAAACCAATGCCACCCACCTGCCTCCTGTTACCTTATATCTGGTTATTTGCCACGTGGAATCAAGCCAACCCATATTTCTGACCCGTCCTCGATACTAGGAGCCCTTACTGCCAGTCTAGCAGACTAAGCCAAGCGGCAACAGCTACCACCCGGGGCCCCCCATCACTGTCATCACAGCACTCACGGCAATTTACTTCCTTCCTAGAACTTACTAGTCTGCAAATACATACCTAGCTATTTCTAAAATCTCCATCTATCATCTCGCCACTCATGGAGAAGATTGGGAATCTTCCCATTTTGTTCATCACAATGCTACCAGAGACTCAAACTGCAGCCAACAGCAAACTGTGCGCGGAGAGCGCTGCGACACAAAACAGAGAGATATTCACAACAGCGCGGACACGAAAAAAACCCACAAAACACAGCGAAAATAAAAAACACACAAAAAGCCCCCAAAAACACAAAAAACACCCCCCCACACCCCCTCGCGAGAGGAAAAACACCCAGAGCACATTACACTCTCTCCCCCACACTACAAAAACAGGCCAAAAAAAAGAGACACACATGGCACAAAGATAACAATATATAATATGTGGGGGCGCTTTTTTTTTAACGAGATGATGGAGTTATGTTATCTGCAACTAATCCCACAGGGAAATGAGCCACAGTTTTTGGTCACAGCATCTCTGACACCTAAAGAGGTCCTTTGCTAAAGAAATGACCTCTTCTTTCCTTTCTGCCCTCTTTGCACCAGAAGTAAGCCCGACTTCTCTAGAGGGCTTAGTTGGGAAAGACTAGATGTAAGATAAGGTGGCTAACCAGTTAAACCTTTAAAAATATTAAACCTGGACTTTCCCCCTCTTTCACTGAAGCAAAGACAATTGAAGGTCTCCCTTACTTGCCAGGAGAAAGATGAGGCTTTCAACACCCATAAAGAGTGGCAGTCACGGAAACACACAGGTGCGGTTCTCCCCTGTCCTCTGGAGTGTCCGTGGCTCAGAACTGACTCCATGGCAGGGAGTTTGGTTTTTAGCTTTCGTTGACACCGGATGGAAAGGCCTTGTCTCCAGAAGCTGTTTGTCTTGAGGGGAGGGGGTTGGGGGTGGGGGCTGAGGGGCTAATCCTACGAAGCTTAGGCTGTTGTCATGGACTCAATGCCAACTCCTGGCAACCTCTTGGGTTTCAGGTAAAACTGCTTCATAGTTTTCAATGACTGAGTTTTAAAACGTAGATCAACTGGTCTTTCTTCCAAGGTGGCTCTGGGTAGATTCAAAGCATCAACCTTTCAGTTAGAGGTTTGGTGTGTTAACTGCACCTCCCAGGGTGAGGTCAGGAGCAATTAAGAAAAAAAAACCAAACAGGGTCTTTTAATTAGGGCAGGTCTTTTCCTTAAAAGCAGAACCAAGGATAATGACCAGAGAAAGCATTTATTTTTTAGATGTATATTTTGCCATTAATGTGTCTAGCCAAATGAATTAATTAATTGGTACTAAAGGAATTCTACTTGGTGAATCAGATGTTGTTTTTCTTCACATAGAGCCCCTATAATGAGATTCTGTTTTGGACCATCAAAATATCTTGCTAAACAAGATAACATGCATCAGAGAAACACTAGTTACTTTGAAAGTAAAATGATTTAACAAAACGTAAAGAGTTAGGCAAAACTGGGTCTAAATCTAGATTATAAAATTTACTAGTTACACAATTGTACACTAATTGCGTAATCATTCTAGCAGTTTAATTTTTGAAACGGGAAATATACTAAGAAATAAATCCCAGTATCTTTCCCAAAATTAATGAAAATAAACACAGAATGTCTTTTATACAGCAAACCCTCAATCAATGGTTATTAAGGACTAGAACAACTCACACCCCAGACCCCCCTTCACCAAAGAAAACAAACAACTAAATCCCCCACCACTGGGTCAATCCTATGGAGTTTCCTAGATTGTAAATCTTGATGAGCGCAGATAGCCTTACAATTCTCTAGCAGGGTGGCTAGTGGGGTTGAACCGGTGACCTTGCTGTTAGCAGCCAGTGTCTAATCATCAGGGCTATAACAATAAAAGAAATTAAAAACAGACACCATTTATGATGGGTACAACATTATGAGTTTCCTAAAGGCATACATCTGACTAAATATTTATATGAAAATATTATGGGAAAATTTATAAAATCTTACTAAAGAATATTCAGAAATATTCCAACACATGAAAACATATCTTGCTTTCATGGGTGAGATAGGCAGTCTCTCAAGGGAAGTAATTTTCCCTAAAAGAGTAATCCATAAATTAAACTGGATTTTAATCAAAATCCTAAAGGGATTTGACACACCAATCCTAAAATGTATCTGGCAAAGTAAAAGATGTAGATTGGGCAAGGCGATGTTTATGAAGACTTATTCTACTTGGTATCAAGTCTTGTTACGAAGTTACTAAATTGCAGTGATCAAAGTGTATGCTAATGGAACAAAACAGAGTCACAGAGTTGCTATCGTCCCAAGACTTGCCGAAGAGACAGGGGACAAACCAAGGGAGGTGTGTGGGAGCAAGCAATGGATTACTCAATACATGGTGAGAAAACAATTGTTTGTCTGCATCAGACAGACAAAATCAGATCTAGTTAAAATTTCTCTCTCTTCTTTTGCTGTCTCTGTCACACACACACACACACACACACACACACACACAGAGTGATAATGGATTAACAACTCCATGAAAATCAAAGCTTTCCAATGCTGGAAATAAAACAAAAGAGGATATCTTTAAACATATAAACACAAAACTCAAACAAGGTGGACGACAAACGCCAAACGCCAAATAATAAAGAGGAAACAAAAGGATCAAGCTGGTCATGTTAAAATAGTTTGATTAACTTCCCTTTGATAATCGATATTCATTTAAAAAGTTTAAAAGCCAGGGATGGGCTAGGGGTAGATATGTCAAATAGAATTTTTTTCTTCTTCATCCTACTAAAATCGACTATGCCATCTTGATAAATAAAATATCCCGTATAGCCAGGCCCCTCCTACTCTGGGAAAGACTATACTGGCACTTGGCCAAAGGGAAATCTGAAGAGATAATAAACATGGGAGATTATGTGCAGCCTCAGTAATTAGGAAATGCAAATTAAAGCCAAGAAGTCCCATTACAACCCATCCAATTGACTATGTAGGAAGTGCACGGTAGATGTTTTGCTTGTTGCAGTGGAACTTGATGGAACCACTTTGGAAAGCAATTTGGAAAAACTTATTAAACTAGTGGAGCCCTAGTGGCAGACGGGTTACGTAGCGGCTTCTAACCACAAGGTCAGAAGTTCCAAACCTCTCTGGAAGAAAGATGTGGTTTCTATTTCCCAAAACAGTTGCAATCTTGGAAACTCACAGAGGCAGTTCTACCCTGGCCTATAGGGTCGCTATGAATCAGCATCCACTCGATGACAGTTGATTTGGTTTAGACTAAGGATGTCAATGGTTAACCCACTCTGCTACTAACCTGAAAGCTGTCTGCTCCCTGTCCCCCCAGCAATGTCTCCAAAGAATGGCCTGTCAATCTCCTTCCTGCCATGCAATGATCAAAATTAAAAATCCTAGGCAGAACAATTCTACTCTGCCCTGAGTTGAAATTTACCCCACCAAAGAAAGAGATGGGGGACAGGGCAGAGTAAGGCTTTAGCTATAATGCTCAGTTGTTTGTTTTCTGGTGATCTGAAGCAATTGAGAAAATATCGTCTATTAACATCTAGATGTTTTATATACAGATGTCAGCTACATTGTTGTATCCTTTTCGGTATTTTTGAACTATCGTTTAATTTTAAAATGTTCAATTACTATTTAATTGTGTCTTAAGGGGGAGGCATTACTAGTCTAAAACTCTGTGTGAATCCAAAGTAGCAGATGAATTTCATGCATCTATGCATTACCTTGTAATGAGAGAACAATTAAAGATAAACATATATTTAAAAACAATGTGCTGACTATAAATTAGCCCTGTACAATCCTGTTCTTGTTACCCTGCCAACAGTTACATTCTTAAAACAACCGAAGTGCCGTCTTTTGAAAAAGTGCTTATTAGTCAAGGCTGTGCTTTTCAAATAATGGGAGCCTTTTGTTCAAAAAAGCAGGGGGGGAAAATCCCCAACATTCACAAATGGCCTCAGAACTTAAAATAGGTGGAGGTACACTGCACTGAATTAATTTTAAAATGTTTAATGAGTTTAGGTTTGTCAAATATGTATTTTATTAAGGAAATCAGTAGCAGTAATTAGTTTTTAATTTATTAGCCTGAAGTTCAATGTCTAGTATTATGGATAATCACTACAATAACAAAACAAGCTTTCTATATTCAATTGGTATCTTGTTATTTTTGTCTTACTCAATTGGGAGGAAAATCTGATTCCCTCACACGGTGTATTAGTTTTCTATTGCTGCCTAACCCATTATCACAAATTTAGTAGCTTAAAGCAACATGACTTCCGTGGGCTGCAGGTAGCAGCCAAGTGCATAAGCAGGAGTCTGGTAGGTGGCTCTCAAGGCACTGACCACAAAGGGCTGGCCGGCGCCAGAATTCATTTCTTTACTGGCTGCACGATGGAGGTCTCTCTTCCTCGTGTCCCTGTGAATTGTGCTCAGAGGCTGCTCTCAGCCACTAGAAAACAGTCTTACTCTCGGGTCTTTCTCCACGAGACCAGGACTCCTAGTCAGTTGCTTAGGTACCTTAATTGCACCATCAAAATCCCTTTCACTTCCTAAGGTAAGGTATGGACCAGTGTGGTGGCCCCTCAGGCTCAGAGGTTTACCAGGGGTGGGGAACGACCTGCCTGGGGGCCAGATAATGCTCTGGATACCATCAATGCCAGCTAACATCACATGCCTCACCAAAACAAAGCTGTTCCTGCCATCACATTTGGGTGGAATTAAATAAATGTTTGACCAGTATAGCCATTGAATGATGTTATAAGTATCCAAATGGTCCTTGGCAGAAAAAAGGTTCCCCACCCTGGTAGACCCACGTGTCTTAAACCATGCATCTGGACATGGGTCGCACAACTGAACGTGGAGATCATGAAAAATCTGGCAACAGTAAAAAGGGTTCTGAATACACAAAGGCCGAACATGGATTCCAAAATCTTACATGTCATGAATCTGAGATGTGTCTGGCAGCACTTGCCCAGTTTGCAAATCTCTTGGAAGAACAGCTTAAGAAGCCCTCACTCCGGTCATGGACATCAGGGAGAGGGAGTCTCGGGGCTTTCTTAGACTCCTGTCTACCGCATACTGGTCAATTTTTACGAGCTTGTCTTAAAATTTCAGGAGTCTCTCCAGATACCTGAAAAAGTGACAATAGGGCTTTTCCCTACCAAACTATATAATTAACCTGGAATCCCAAATCCACAGCTTAGCAAATATTGGAAGTTAGACACAATCCAGAATTCACAGAAAGGTATAGAATTCAGTTCTCTATTGTATGGGACACCTGACTTTGGCGATTAAAACAAGCCCCAAAGCCAGTCCCTCTAGGCTAGGCCTGGTCTTTACCTATGCCCAGCACACAGGTGCAGCAACCATAAACAGGTGCAATGATTTTTGCTGAGTGGATGGATTCAAGCCTGATTAAAAATAAAGAGTTCAAAAATTAAAATAAAATAAAATAAAAAGAGTTCAGCCTTCCTAGTCAATGACACATTTATAAAAAGCACAGTGGCACATTTATAAGGAGTTTAAGTGGCATATTTATAAGGGCTGTAACTATATGCAGCAGGAGAAAAGGAAATAAGACGTTTCATATTGAAAACTGCTCAACATTAGTTGAACCTGGCAGTGTAAATTCGTGTGTTGTCTGCTTTTGCGGTATTACTATTATGCGCGTCTGTGCTAATTGCCTTCTTCTTGTTTACATCGTTTAGGATAATCTTTTTAAAATGCAGTCTAAGTTAACTACTTGGGCAATTGCTGAAGCACCTCTAATAGCCACTGAAGTAGAACTTTCTTCACAGTGCAGACCTTGGTACCAGTACCCATACTGAAACCCCGCAGCTGTGTGATGGATACGACCCCAGTCCCCAGGAGCCCTCGGTGTTTAACTGTGAAAGTCCGTAACACCTAGGGTATTCTTGGTGCTGCTGAAGACAGTCCAACTCCCATAGATAATTTGAAAGATAATTTGTAATCACTAAGAAACTACATAAAGATCATTTAAAGAAGGAACACATTAGCATTGTTTAAAAAAAGAGAGAGAGAGCTGGGTTAAAATATCAGGGAAGAAAGGAAGACGATAGCTGCAAGTCAAATAAGAACTGATTTTTAAAAGCTTAGTGAAGCCTTACAGCCATTCAGGAAGACTGGCAAGTAAATATGAAATCTGACCCACTGAGGGCTGCCTATGGCTGAAGGGTTTTGCTGGCCTAGTCTCACTTCATCTTCAGCACACAAATCAATTATGTATAGATATTTAAAACATTTGAAATGCCTACGCTAAAGTGGCAGGGGCATTCACCAACGAGTAGAGACTTGAGTAATTTTATTTAGTTAGTGATGTGCTGCTTCTTTTCTCCCATTGTATCTCCAATGGGCCCCATCTGTTTGCACTGATACTTAGACAGTTGTTCTGAATTTTGGATCTGTTGATACTGGAGCAGTAACTGATGAAAAAGAACAAAAACATCACTTACGTAAGCATCCTTTATCAAATTATTCAAGGGCACCTCATTGTTCAGTTTATAGCTAAGCATTTTAACCCCACCACTGTGCTTGCGAGTCTACCGTTACGGGGGAGAAAGGCAGCTGAAGACTAAAGAAAGATGAAGGGAAGAGAGGTCATGACGATAAAACATTTTAAAGATGGTTTATCCCAAGAAAGGAGATAATCGTGAGAAATATATAAACACACAACAAAGTCACAGAGAACAGGGCAGGAGGAGAAAGGGCTAGAAGAGAAAGCAACATTGGAAAACCAGAAAATGAAAGGTGCAGGGGAATGCATTAATAATAATAATATCAGAGAATCATTAATAATGTCATCTGTAAATCTGAGTGCAACAGAGTCTAGGACACCAAGAGGAACGTACGAGACTAAGATGACGGGAATCGCTGTCACAGCTTCGTGGACCGTAGGGGTTATTATGAAACCTAAGGAGTGAGGAGCAATGAAGAGTACACCATCGCTAAAGTCAAGTTGACAGACCTCCGTCCCGAGACTCAACACGACGGCAGTTACCCCACCAGGTCTTCACCCTGTGCTTTCCCTGCAGTCTTACAGGAAGCATCAAACCGTCTTTGAAAAGCGAGGACAAGATGCCGGTTTACAAGCACCGACAAAGGCAACAAAACATCCGTTTTAATTTTTTCTTTTAGCTTTTATCTTCAGACTTGGTAAAAGAGGTGAACTGAGTTTCCTTCAAAATTGTCCTCAGAAGAAGAAGGCAGAAACATCGAACCAAAGCAAAAGCAGTTCTGCTGCACCGGAGTCGATTGGGACTCATCACCGCGCGGTCGAACTTTCCCAACGGCTTCCTGAGACAGTAGACTTCTGCAGGAGCAGTTAGCCTCATCGTTCTCTCTTGGAGTAGCTGGTGAGTTTGAACCACTGACCTTGGTTTTTAGCAATCCAATGCTCAACTTACGATACCACCAGGGCTTCTTATGGATATCATTCCAGAAACCCCGAACTCACTGCCATTGAGGGGATGCTGACTTACAGCAAACACACAGGACAGGGTAGAACTGCCCCTGTGTGTTTCCAGGCTGTAACTGGCTATGGGACTAGAGAGTCCAGTCTTCCTCTCTCAGAGCACCTGCTGGCTTCAACCTGTGGCCCTTACGGATCACAGCCCAACTCGTAACCATTAAGTCACCAAAGTCCCTTTAACCCTTTCCTCGGTGTGCATTACTATTGCCCATCTCCTCACCAGGAACCTCTGGAGAGTACAAATGATGAATGGTCTTGCTGCTAAAAAGGTTGCAAGTTCAAGTCTACCTAGATGCACTTAGTGCTTCCCTTTAAAAAAAAAAAAAAGAAATCCACTGAAAGCCTTAGAAACACAATTGTACTGCACGGATAGGTTGAACTGTTAACTCAGAAACATGTTTTCTTCACCAGTAAGAGAGAGAAGCAAGCCTGGTGATTTAATGGTTACACTTTGGCCTGAGATCCACAAGGTCATCAGTTGGAAATCATCTAAGGGTGAGAAACAGAGTTTTCTACTCCCATGAATAGTTGAAGTCTTGAAAACGCCCCACGGGGTCCTTGTGCGCCTGGACGCACTAGATGGAAATGAGGAAGGAGAAGCAACAGCTCTTTCATGCATCCTGCCTCCACACAGGAGAGTGCCCACTGCTGCTCGAGCTCTCAAGGATGCACATTACTACTTTTTGTAGGTTCTCTTTTCTTTCACCTTGGTGACTGAGAAATTGAAAACTAGCAAAAATAAAAGACACCGTTTAATCACCAGATAGCCTCTAGAAAATTACACACTTGTCTAGTCATTATTTTAATGAAAGAAAATGCCAGCAAGATGATGGGGGGGGAGGGGGGGCTGTATGAAAATTCCCTAGGCTCCTTGCTCCTCCTGCCCGCAAGAGAAGCGGTCTTTGTCACCTCCCCATGAAGTGGGCCTGGGGATGACAGCTTGGAGCCAGAGAGCACATGAGGAGGGATCTTTACCACTAGGCTGTGAGACACCCAGGCCCCATGGGAAGGCCACGTGGAGCCAATACGGGTTACCCTCACAGCTGAGTCCAGCTTTGAATCTCCTTAGCCTAGAAGCAAAACATGGGAGCTCAAAAATAAAAATTAAAAATTAGCCCCAGCTACATAAGCTGAAGTGCCAGCCAGTAGCAAGCTGACACACGTTCTCCATGCTCTTTCACGGCCACATCCCGACCTTCACAATCGGTGCGTGTCACACAGTAACAGGTGCTCTGAGTTAGTAAGTTGGGAGTGGTTTGTTTTGCAGGAGTAAGGCATTTAAACAACGGACATCAGAAAGAAATGATCAGACAAGAAAGACGACTCCGTAACTTGGAGTTTAATGCAAACAGAACCCAATGTCACTGAGAGTCATATCCAGAGAGGGTCTGTGTGAGCACCCCTTCCTGGAGGAAGTTCTCCTGCATCAGCTCTCCCACGTCTGTCCAATGTTATTCCCCACCCCTGTTTTGGGTCCATTTTCCCACCTGCCTTTGGTCATGGGCTTACTGTTGTAATGCGTATCCATTCTGTCACAAAACCAATATTTATTGAGTACTGTCTTAGAAGTGGAGGTGTGGTGCTCATGTGTTGGATCACACACTGGGCTGCGCGAGGTTAGTAGTTTGAAATCACCAGTGACTTCATGGGAGAAAGATGAGGCTTTATACTCCCATAAAGAGTTCAAACCTTGGACACCCCAGGGACAATTCTACTCTATCCAACAGGGTTGCTATGAGTCAGTATTTTCTTAACGATGGCAGTGAATTTGGGGTGTTTGGGTGGGGTGTCTTAGAACCAAAGTGTCTTGGTGGCACAGTGGACTAAGCGCTGGACCGCTAAACTCAAGGCCAGTGGTTCAAACCCACAGGCTGCTCATCGAGAGAAAGACAAAGCTGTGTGCTTCTATAAAGATTTACAATCTCATAAGCCCTAAAGAACAGTTCTACTCTGTCCTACCGGGTTGCTATGAATTGGAATGGACTCCACAGTAACGGATGGGTCTTGGGATATGGGCTCAACTTGGGGTTAACTTCATCTTCAAACTCATAGAGCAAAGAGCGTAATAAAACATTTTCAAAACTACAGGTCACCAAAAAAAATTGCACAAGAAAAATAAAAAACAAATTTGCTGCTATTGAGGAGACTCAGACTCACAAAGACCCGTTAGGACTGCGTGGAACTGCCCCTATTGGTTTCCAAGGCTGTAAATCTTTACAAGAACGGAAGCCCTCATTCTTCTCCCAAGGCATGGGCCAGTACGTGTGGACTAGGAGATTAGAACTGCTGACCGTGTGGCTAACCAATAGCTTAATGCAGTGCCCAACATGAGCCACCAGGGAAATATATGAGCTACTATCAAATTAACCTGATGGGCCCCAGAAAACCTTTTTTAACATAGAATAAAATTTAAAATACTAGACTAGAAAGAGTAACAATAAAATTTAAAGACTTTCAAAAAGTAAGGGTAACTATTGTTTCATGAAACTTAATATACATAACATATTTAGCACACTTCCTTCTTCAAACATTGAGAAAGACAGTCTGATAGCTTTTCAAAATAAATCACATTCCTAAAGTATAAAGGACATACACTCATTTGTGCTTAGGGGATTTGTAATCGGGTTTCTGATTCTGGCCCAGATAAAAGGGTACCAGGAGTGTCAGTAGAGCTAACCATCTCCAATGATAACGGAGTTTCATCTAATTGTTGCAGTGGTGTTTGGAAAGGATATTCTGGTGTGTCCAGGGTCACTTTTTGGGAAACAAGTACCATGTGTGTTTCACTCTGTCTCTGAACATTACACAGTTAAATGTTTTAGTAATTGAGTCAATCGAATCACTGTTTTAATCGCTGGAGTGGGGAACATGGAATTATCATGACCTCTGGCATTTATCTTTGCCTGCAACTCTAGAAACAGTCATATCGTACCAAACACACGCTGAGGAGCCCAAGCAAAAAAGTTTGCTGCCTGTGTAATTATCTTGTTATAGCCCCTTTCCAACCGTTGGTGGTAAACATTAAATAGCATGTCATAAAACCCCCAGCCTCTGAGTAACAGTGGTGGCCCTCACTGCCCTCCTCTCTTACACCCCCTGTCATTTGTGTGACTCAAACGGAGACTTTTTTCATCCTGAAATAAATACCCTCCCAAGTCCCCTCTGAAGGAAAAGCACCAATGATTCCAAATGATAGCTCCCATCCAATCCCCAAACTCTAATTAAAACATTAAAAAACCACCAAGATACATTCTTCAGAGATGACCTCAGACAGTCCACAGTGCATTTCCTTGGAGTGACTAAGAGCAAAGGCACCAGGAGGGAAGAGGGCGATCCTGGACAGTGAGGGAAAGGACGGGTGGAAGGCCAGCGTCGGAGAGGGAATGGTTCTGATGAGACGTCAGGACCATCGGAGAGGGATGTATTTCACAAGCTGGGCATGATGGATTAAGGAAGGGCTGATGAACCACAAGACACATGACACAAAGGGTCAAGTGCTCTCCTACTGACCCAAAGCGCAGCCGCTTGAATCCACCCAGAGGAACATCTCAAGAAAGCCCTAGCAACCTGCTTCGAAAAGATCCCAGTTGAAAATCCTACTCCCACAAAATCCCAGGAACCGGGAAGCCAGGGTAGGCTACATGAATATCATCTCCCCCTTAGATTAACCGCCAACCCTTTTATCTGTGGCTACTGATTTGGGGAAAACCCAATGAAGTAAATATCAATACTAGTAATAATCCCCTGCACTTGTGACTCAGAGAAATCCAAAAGGTGGGGTCTGGAGGACGACAGGACCGGACTCTGGAGGCACCTGTTAGAACAAACACGAGTGACAGACAGGCCTGTGTCATGGGCCGTCCATAATTCCCTCTGTGAAACAGGACATCATGGGATTTGGACCTTGTAAGGAGTAAAGCCTTGGGAAGCTCAATTCCTATCACCCTCAGGGACGTCGCTGCTGTGGGAGCTATTGGTGGAGCGTGGAGCAACGGCAGAGACAGTGGTAGCTGCTGAGCACAGTGCCTCCAGCCGGCCCT
>NW_022103904.1:3015021-3022948 GCF_000313985.2 Echinops telfairi
ACAAATGCTCAATAAAATGTTGGCCAAATAGATGACAAGTGCATCAAGCCGGTATGTCAAAGGGTTCATCAAAATTCTTTGTTCTAGCCTCTTAGTAGCTTGCTTTCACGATCTGTACACACAGCGCTGACTGCAAACAGGTGCCTTCTATTGGCTCTCGGCTATCGGAAAATGGGTCACCACGGTGGACTGTGATGGCCTCAAGCTTTCCTTCATTTCCTGCAAAAGGATGTATGGAAGTTGCATGAAGGTGAGGATAGCAGGTAGGGCAATGCCAACAAACAAACAAACAAATAAATAAAAGGAATAAAAGCTTCTAAGTCAGTGCTGTGTGGTTTCCTAAGTGGAAACTATAAAATGTTTTTAAGCTGAGAATTCTCTCCACTCCAGCATGACCACTGTTCCCCACAGAGCTGACCAAATGAATTTAAGAACTGAGGATGGGTGAGCCCCATGAATATTAATGTATCCTAAATCAGGGTGAAGTAAAGTAAAACTCACTTTCTCAGAATTGAAAGATCACTTAATTCTGGGCAAATGTTCTCCACAACCACAGCATAGTTTTTGGAAGTTGTTACTTGTGATGATGAAAATCAAAATGGTGAATATTGATTTAAAACAGCTATCTCACTGCTGATCATAATGATGATTTATTTGTGTATTATAAGGTGCCAGATGTGTCTACTGTTTGTTTCCTCTTATTTCCTATTGCTGCAAAGTGGAATCAATTCCTATAGTGGATCAACTTCTCTGAAATAGGTTATTTATCCCAAATAGGGAGTATCTAAATACATGGGGCTGGGCTTTAAAAGAGTCTCTTAGAAATTTCCTGAAGAGCTGTACAATCTGTGATTGACTTCTCGCATAATACAGATGTTATGTGTCTATGATCTCTTTGGAAAGAAGGACTGCTCAATAGTGGAAAACTGAAATTCCAACTGAACATTAACACTGGTTTAAGACTCAGTCAAGGAACATTTAGATTACTCTATGCAACCTACTGTACCTCCACCAGGAGTAATCTGAAAGTGCATATTTTGGTCATTGAATTAGCTTAATATTATGCATAATTTATTAGCTAATTGTACTTTTTATAAGGAAAAATGCATCACACAAAATCAGTAAACAAAAGTGGAACACCCACAAATCATATTTGCGGAACCATGTGAGACCCTGAACAAAGTCCTGAGTCTTGGTTGTAAGACACCTAGAATCTGCTGAGGGAACACACATCTTAGGACACCAAGTGCTTAGTACACACAGTTTAGGACACCAAGTGCTTAGCTCAACAGCAGTTCAGGACAACAATAAAGAGATACCAGTCCTGATTAGCTAAAAATTAACCTAAGAGACAATGAAATTTAAGAGAAAATAACTCCTTGAGTTGCTGAGAAGATAGATTTAGAAGAGGGTTTAAGATGGTTGGAGGCACAAAGCCAAGGTTTCTTCCAGCTCAACCAAGATGGGTAGCAAGAAGAGGGCCAGGGCCAGCCTTCCATGGCGGTAATCTCCCTGGCATGGCTTCAACATGAGCTCTGGGGTCTGAGACTCAGCTCCTCTGAAGCAAAAAGTATGTCAAGCCACCTCTTTATCCTGGGGGCCGATCTAGCAGCTCAAACATAAAAGGGAGGAGAAGAGTGTCGTTCTCTGAAGGGGCTCCTGCTCTTCTGTTATCGAATTGATTCCAACTCATAAGATCCCTAGATATGGTTTCTGAAACTATAAATCTTTAAGGGACCAGACAGCATTCTCTTTCTCCTGAAGATCAGCAGGTGGGTTTGAACTAAAGTTTGGAGGTTGATGCCTAACCCACTACGCCTTCAGTGGCTCATGGAAGTCACTCACAAGAGTTGTCATCTACTTTCAAATGCACCCTACTTGAGGACAAAGCTATTTGCATTGCTGGTGAATGGTAGAGACTCTACATGGAGTTGGCTTCCCACTGTAAACTTTCAAAAACAAAAACAAAAAAACCTAATGCACAGCAACTCTATAGGGCCAGGTGGAACCAACCCAGGGGCTTTCTTAGACTGTAACTCTCAACAGGAGTAGAAAGCCTGTATCTCTCCAGGGGAGCAGCTGGTGGTTTTGAACTGCAGACCTTGTAGTTAGCAGCCCACCTCAACCACTGCACCACCAGGGCTCCTACTACAACCCTTGGTTTTCGGTAAACTGAGTGCTTATAATTTAAATTCTATGAGAGAAGACAAAAATACCATAGTGGGAAATTGATACCTTAAATAACTGAAGATATATTTTAAAAACTCACTGCTATTGAGTCTAGTCTGACTCACAGTAATCATATGTAGGGTTTCTGAGGATGTCAATCTTTACAGAAGCAGGCAGTCTTTTCTTTCTCCTACAGAGTAGCAGGTGTGTTTGAACCATAGACCTTGATGTTAGCTGTGCAAAGCTTACCCAACAGTGCCACTAAGAAGCATTCACTGTACACTGTAAATGTGAAGCTTCTATAGTATGCATATGAATTAAAATAAATGTTTTCATGAAATAACAATGTTAATATACTATTTGTTTTTCTAATAATCAGATTAAAAAAATTTTTTTAAATCCCAAGAACCATGGATCCAAAAATACACGGTCAAATTATCCACTCAACTCAAAACTCATATTCTGGATAACCTTTTAAAGCATGACCCTGTCAATCACTATTAGTCTACTAGTCTGTCAGTAAAAAATTCCCTGGGGCTAAGACCTGTGTCTTAATTATCTTATTTCTAACCCCAATACAGGGTGAACTGCTGAGTTTGGCAAAATCATGTCTCCCTCTTGTTCTCACGTGCTCTCAAACTCATGGTCTGCCATTCCAACCAAAAGCAATCCTACAGGGCAAGGTTATTACTGCCTCTGTTTCCAAGAGTTTCCAAGGCTGGAACGCTTCACAGGAGTAGAAAGTCTCCTCTGTGACTCATAATCAACTCCATGACAGTTTTTGTGTTGTTTAATAATTTAAGGGGAGATGACTTACAATTTGAAAAAAAAATATTTCTTATGTTCTGTATCCTTTTCTCATTTAACACTATATCTACACTTTCTAGATTATATCCAAGATAGGAAAAAAAATCCTCCAATCTTTTCCAAGAATACCACATGAAAAAAAGTGCAACATTTTACCTTTTTTTAAAAGGTGAATCAGCTTGACCTGAGGCAGTCTTCCACTTAAGTATAGCAGCATAAGCCAATGGTTGGGGTAGCTAATTATCAATGATTATCAGATCTCTTTTATTGTCCACTCTACATCCGTCACACTAAAAGAACATAGTTGGAATGAAAAATTACCCAAGGTATATGAATGAATTTGAACTGGTTTCATGACAGATTTCTTGAGCCATTGTGGTGAGTCACCAGCACAGACCTGCTAGCTGGCGTTGGCTGGCCCAATTTGGACAAGTCCAATCACTTGGCAAAGTTGACCTTCACCAGTTCCCATGGGCCTACTAGACTTGCAGCGAAAGGAAAGGTCAGAGACTGATGACTGAGCTCGACAGCACTGATCAGACTGGCTTGAGGGAATGGAGCGCTTCCTTTTTGAGAACGGACCGGTCAGACGAACGGAGAGCGTCAGCAGAAGACACTTCTGAGATTAACGGGTAGGGCAGAAAGGTCCTTTTCCTGCACCAGCACCAAGAACTGCTATCTCTCTTCATTTGCAGGAGGGTAGGCTGGGTGGGATTCGCTCCCATTTCCATCTTTTACACAGCACAGGCCCAGAGCACAGGGCAAAGGATCCAGTTCCAGGACCTAACCCTAGAAATGTTTCATGCATCCCTGATCCTCAATCACACTCCCAGTTGTAAACCAGAGCCTATCTTCCTAAGAGATGATTTATGGAGTTATTGAAAGAAATAACTCTTAGGAAGCACTTTCCAGAGGGCCCCCCAAACAGCAAGCACCAGCAAATGCTCAGAACAAGTGTTACCGCCCTCCAATAACTCATCAGTTGGCCTGTCGTAGTGACTAAGCCTCCCCAGAGGAGTTTAATCTTTGTATGGATGCATTTTCCCTCTGAGAGAAAAGAAGCAGGAAAGGAATTCTCATTGCACAGATTCTGAGTCCTGGCAACACCACGTGCACTGAAGTTCAACTTGGCTCCACAGGTTTTCAATGGATGATTTTCAGTAGAAGATCACTAGGCTTTCGACCGACGTGCCTTTGTGTGGACTAGAACTCCCACCCTTTCAGTTAGCAGTTATTGCGCAGCGCAGTGAATTACTTAATGTAGTTCTTCCAGCTCTAGTCTTTGTAACTCCCAAACCAAACAATGGGCGGGACCATGCAGATTGGGTGTATTTCCTCTTCTCCTAATGACCTGGATGCTGGGGCAGGACGCTGATAGATTCAGCTGTGAGTGAGGTTTAAGCAGATTCATTAGGGCTGTGAAAACTTGGGACAATGATGTGCAGATGGGTCAATTTTGCCATGTGTACATAACACGAGCCACCTCAGAAACAGAAAGGGGGATTTCCCTAACATTAAGAAAAATGAGGCAGAAGTGGAGTGCATATTTTGGTCCCCAAGACCCACCGAACTCTTCCAACCAGGGCAGAATGCAGCAGGGAAGCAGCAGAGGCACAGCGACAGCAGAACCAAGAGCCCTCGCACAAAACGGAATGGCGGAGTTCCCGCACCATAGAGGAGGTTTTCTTGCAGGGTAGGGTTCCTTCAGGCACTTCATTGATGAACTAGATTTGCTAAGGCGGAAAGCTAGAGTTGAGGTGTCTCAGGGCTGGGGCTTACTCTTTGGGCATGAATTGGTAATGCTAAGAGAATTTTGTAACATTGCCCAAGCAGAACAGAGACCAAGACGCCACAGGTCTGCAAGGCCAACAGCCAGAGACAGACAGTTGACAATTGCAACTGTCAACTTCCCTCGTCCATCTCATAAGCATGCGGATGCTCGGTGATGTCTGTGTGGCCATTTCAGTAAATCAGCAAACCCAGCTGAGAAGCAGGGTCCTGAGATAGCAATTGGCCAGGGACCGATGCTCCTCCTCTCCTCCTCCCTCCTTGTAAAGTCCCACAAGTTCAAATGACACCTTCATGCCATTTTTACAACCACTACGCATGTGAGTGCTTCACACACCCAGGTATTCAGTATGTCCTATTCTAACACCCCCGCTCCACCACCCCCAAATACCAACTCATTTCCCCCAAGTCAATTCTGACACCTAATGACCTATAATAGAGAGCAGAACTCCCCCGTTGGGTTTCTGAGACTTGAAATCTTGGCAGGAGTAGACCATCTCCTCTTTCCCCCACAGACCACCTGGTAGGTTAACTGTTGACCTGTGGTTAGAAGCTCCACGGGTCACCCACTACGGCAGCAGAGTTCGCTCTCGAAATTCAGTTCATTCTCACCTTGCTCCAGAACCCTTTCAGTCCCACACTTCTAGACATTGCTTGGCGCGTCCTTCTGCTTGTTCAAAATCAATGACCTCTTCCAGGCTTCCTCCCTACTAGACTGAAGGTAGCGAATGACATATGATCACCTCACTAAACTCTTGGCGGAGCCCCATGCTCAAAGCAGGATGTTGCTACCGTGGTTAGGGGCTCTTGAGTCAGTCCGGACTCCTAGTGGTCCTGCGTACACAGAAGGAAACACCTGGACTCTTCACACAACGGTTGTTAGGTTTGAGCCCATTTTTGCAGCCATTGTGTCAGTCCGTCTCCCTGAGGGCCTTTCTCTTTTTCCCTGGCCTGTTTTACCAAGCACAATGGACTGGTGTTAGTTGGACCAAATTCTGTCCAATAAACAAGCAATTTCCTGATGCAGGCATGGGCGCACAAGCCCAAGAGGGGTGATGAAGTTCTGGAAAGTTCAGGGGCTTTCTGAGAACCAAGCACTTAGGAAGTGAGGATGGTGTGAAATGTGAGGCCCCTCTGGGTTTCTCTCAATAATGGAGAATAATTTTGAAAAGAATTGTGGTGAAGTTGGCATAGCATGATGAACATACCATGGTCACTGAATTATATGCACATGCAAATATGTTTTCTTGGGTGGGGGCAATGTTTTGTTCCTGTGTATGAGGGGACTTCAAAAAGTTCGTGAGACAATGCCATTAACTTTTCATTCCATTTTCCACGAACTTTTCACCACATTAACCAAAAATGTCTGATGGCTGAAGAAGTTACGACCTAAGGCAGAGTGCTTTGGTCCATGAAAGGGATGCAAATGAAATTATTTTGATTGGCAAAAAATGAAGAAGTGCCCTTCAAACCATCTGACTTCTTTCCCAACCGCCCCTGTTGCCAACTCAGCAGAGAGGGCTTGCATGAGACGTAACTCAACTCTAATATAACTAAATAAACCTGCATCAAAATAAGAGACTGCGGGTAAGTCACTATACTTCATAAATTCTGAAGATCACTTTAGTGGATAGAAGTAAGTAGCTTCCAACGTCATGATCAAAGCTAAACAATCCAGAAAGATACAGCCTCCCGATGGCTGCCTCCGGCTTTGTCTCAGGCTTTGGGGGGAACCAGTTCTCTGCATGCTGAAAGTTAAAGGCAGCAAGGCAGTTTTCTTTTTTCCCTAAAAAAGTTAAAGGCAACAAAGCAGTTTCTTTTTTCCCTAAAAAAGAGCATGCGCGCGCACACCACCAAAAAAGCAAACAAAACTCATAAAACTCACACCAAAGGCAAACTAAAACATATGCTGTCACTCCATCATAAACAGAAGATTACCGATCGTTTCTCTGATATTGCCTTCTTAAGAAGAAACCAGGAAGCCACAAGATTGAGCCTGTTCAGGACAATTTATAGACAGTACCTCTTTCCCTTCACTGGAAGCAATTAGCATAAGGATCACTGATCTAATATCAGCAAAGAAAGGGCGTCATAAACTAACTGGGGATAAGGCAGGTGAGGGGAGGTTTCTCGGGGCGCAGGACAGAGTTTTGGAGTCAGACACATCTGTGTACATGGTTGGCTTGCCATGTGTACAACACAAATAAATTGCTTAACCTCTCAGCCCTGCTGGACTCACTTGTAAAATGGAAATAATAATAATAATACCTACATCATCAAACTGTGATGAGGATAGTGGACTAAAATGCTTAGCTCTCAAATAATATACAATTCTTTGTCCAGGGGACAAAGTCTGCTGGAATACTAAAAAGGACAATACACCTCGTGATTGCACAGGCTGGCGTGCATCTTCCACGTGGGTTTGGTTGGTTCCCTGCTAGATGGCCACTTGTTTAACTTTGAGCCGTGAAGACCCCAGATGCTATATTTTTAAATAGCCAGGCATCATCAGGCACTTTCTTTATCACATTTACTTAGACACCCATTTTGTCTTCAGTGATGGCATTGGGAAGGTATCATACAGTGGTACATTATTAGAAGAAACTGTTTTTGTAAGATTTAAATAGAGGCCCAAGTTCCATCTGCTTACTTATCGAGTTTACATACACATACAGGCATAGACAAATACATCTATCTTTAAATATATATTTACATATATATATCTGTATTTATACCTATACATATAATTATTAATTTCTTCTTCTTTCCTCTTTCTCTGTTTTCTTTCCTCCTATCATGTTTTCCCATCAGTCACCTCTCAATAATTCCTCCTGTATACATTTCCATTGATCAAACATATCCAGAAACACTGCACCCTCCTCACCATCAATTTTAGAACCCTTGCTATTCCCCTGTCCCTGTTATTATTGGCTCACAGCTCCTCTCCACCCCACACTCCCCAAACCATGGGTCCCGGTCCCATCAGTGTCTCCTTGGGATTGTTTATCCTGCCCATCTTATAGAGACAGATACCAAGAGAGAGAAAAAAGAATACATAAAAAGAAAGACCAGCCCTATAGGACCAGTGGTGTGAGTGGCAAAACAGGGAGGGTAAAGGGAGAATGGGTAGGAAAGAGGGAACCGATTACATGGAACTGTGTGT
>NW_022103904.1:3024098-3055972 GCF_000313985.2 Echinops telfairi
ATAATAATAATAATATATATAATATAATAATTAAGGTTCTTGGGGGTTAGGATGGGGAAGGGAAGGGATTAAGGGGAGCTGATATCAAAGAGTTTAAGAAGAAAATGTATTGAAACTGATGCTGGTAGTGTTAGATCTCTCTGGAGCTAGATATACCTCGGTCCTTGGCTCCTCGCGAGAAAGAATTCATGCCGAAGCCTGGCTCGTGATCCAAGTGAGTATAATGACCGTTAGAAGAAGTTTTAGGTTTACACGGCACCCGTGGGGCTTCTCCCGAACATGCGGCCTGGCTGGAAGCTGCTTGGTGGCACGCAAGAGTGTCTCAAAGTCCCTCCAAAGCTCTCTGCACCAAAGTTCCCAGAGCTCTGCCACTAAAGTCCTCTCGCTCCCTCAACTCCGGGCTTCTGCCTTTTCAAGGATTCCACAGTGAGGCGTGGTGGAAGACGCCTGATCGACCCCATTGGCTGAATTGAATTCACCTGGCCTTGATCGACCACATTGGCTGAATTGAATTCACCTGGCCTACGTAGGCCAATTCAGCTTCCCGCCCACCCATGCCTACCAAGGTAAACCTGAGCCTCTTGGCATGTGCAGTGTGCCACTCCTTTGTTCCCGTAGCTTGGCCCTCTGGCCATGCCTTAAGGGACATTCCCAGCTCTAGCTAACCTACCTAACAGTAGCATTTGTATAATTGTGCTTGATCTAATTGAAATATGGATTGTTACAATATCTGTAAGAGCTCCCAATAAAATTAAAAAAGAAACAAATGTACATCCAAAGTAGAAAAACAAAAACACAATACACTTTTTTTAATGCTCTCCTGTGTTTCTCTGTGATCTCTGCCTCTCTGTATCTCTGCGCCTCTCTTCATCACATTAAAGCATAAAACCTGGGGGGGGGGTTTGAACTTGAACTTGAATAGCTGGGTCTTATGTTTCTCCAAGGCATTCAGTGACAAGTCATACCAGGGGGTCCTCCAAAACTTCGCGGAAAACAGGATGAAAGATAATGAAATTTCTCTGTCAACAGTTTGATGTCGCCATGGACTTCTGCTCCTTAACAGGGTGTTGTTTTTGTCCCTGCCACCCGCTGCACCAAGAAAACCTAAAACTTGAGTTTTAAGGGCTAATGAAGGAAAACATTTTCAACAAAGGGTGTGGATCACACTAGAAAGCAAGGGTGGGGCCTTCCTGAGTCTTACAGAACAACAAGAGCATCCACCCTGGTGGGCGGGTCCGCCTGCGAGGCGGGTCTACCAAGCTGTTGCTTCTTTGAAGTCCGTTTCAGCTCTGATAGAGGGAGGGCAACTGCCTCCCAGACAACTGAGCCTCAGAAACTGAGCCCAGGAGTTTCAGAAATGAGTCATTGGTTTCCATGGTAATGCAAATATTACCTCACAACTCACGGGTCTCTAAGTAGCTGAGATGGGAGGAAATGCATTCTTTTAAATCCAGGAAAGTACTGGAGTCACAAGTTTCTATTTTTAGGAATATCTGTGAGGAACTAGATGGATGGAAGGAACAGACTCCGTGAGCCCTGGGTTTGAATCCCGCAGAGCAGGCGCCTGGGACCGTTTCAAGGCCCCTGTCAGGCTCCGTGCGTTTCTCCAGCAGCTGCACCCAGCAGCAGCTGCAGGAAGCGCAGTGACACTGTATTTACAAACAAAGGGCTAGGGCTGGGACGCTTAGTCTGTGCATCCCCTGAGCTCGTCATAAAAGGGTCAGCCCTACCCCTGACCATTGAGGTTGGACAGGCCCCGTGACAGACGTCTGTGGCCGTTCCCTTTTAAGCATGACATCAAAAATATCCCAAAACATGACTGCTGACACCCCCACAGGAGAGCTGTGTGCTCACTGTTTTGAGTAGTGTGAGTTCAGGACGATAGCGTCACCTTAGTAATGAAAGAAGCGTAAACTGACGTGAATATTGAAATCATCCCATTCACTCACAGGTTCCTACATCAGACTCCACTGAAGTTCACGGTCTGTGCCCTAAACACTCGCTCTCCTTCCTTAGAAAAGAGACTCAAGGCAAGGCTTTTTCCAGGTGCCCTCTGGGCGCCCCGCATCAGAATTCCCAGAGTTGTTTGTTTTGAGGCCTCCAACAAGGACAAAGGACATCACAGACCCTGAGAGACACAAGCCAGTGTGGAAACAGTCCAGAGGCCAACCAGACACGGGAATTAATCAAAGGCAGAGGTAGGAGCCCCAGAGATGTAGAGTTACCTATTGGGATGCTAGTTCAAAACCACCAGCTGCTCCATGGGAGAAAAACGAGGCTTCCTTCGATTCCCATAAAGAGTGACAGCCTTCTCCTCTGACCTAGAGGGTTGATATGTGTCGCAGGTGCTTTGATGGCAGTGCGTTTAGAGTTTTATACTATACACAGATGAGTTTTAAAAACCTCATCTGGCCTCACTGGAGGATGTACACTGGCACAGATAGGAACTGGAAACACAGGGAATCCAGGACAGGTGAACCCCTCAGGATCGGTGGTGAGAGTGGCGATAGTGGGAGGGTGGAGGGAAGGTGAGGGAGAAAGGGGAGCAGATGACAAGGTCTCCATATGACCTCCTCCCTAGGGGACGGACAGCGGAGAAGTGGGTTAGGGAGACATCGGATGGTGTAAGATATGATAATATAATAATAATTTATACATTATCAAGGGATCAGGAGGGAGGGGGAACTGGGAGGGAGGGGAAAAATGAGGAGCTGATACCAAGGGCTCAAGTGGAAAGCAGGTGTTTTGAGAAGAATGATGATGGCAACAGATGTACCAATGTGCTGGACACAAATGATCTATGTATGGATTGTGAAAAGAGTTGTATGAGCCCCTAATAAAAGGGTTTTTTAAAAAATAAAATAAATAAATAAAAAACAAAAAATCCGGCCTCGATAGTTCCAGTTTAAACAAATGTCCTCTGTGGAAGCTTGCAGACAAGACCGTACCGTAATATCTGCCTTAATTTTGTAAGGGTGCCTTCCAAAATAGAATACTTCCTGAGCCATGGAGGGGGAAAATAACTCAAGTGGACATCTTCCCAAATGACTGAAGATTTGCAACCGGGTTAAGGGAGTGCTGTTAGGTAGCTAAAGCAGGGACCAGGGGTGTCTACTGAGCATGCTCCAATTCAGGCCCTGGAGCCAGGAAGGTGGTTCACTTGGGTGGGCCCAACTAGGCCAGGTGGGCTGAATTCAGCCAACAGAGTAAACCAGTATGATCAACCACGCCTCCCAGTGGAAGGCCCTAAAAGGCCGGAACCTGGAAGCCACCACCCTCTTTTTCCAGCTTCCCCTTGGCCTTCCACTCGGCCATGCCCAGTCTCTCTCGGGCCTCAGGCAGGGGGGGTGCAGTCCCGTGTTCAGTGACTATAAAACCTGACACCTCTTCGAGCCTTTATTAAAAAAACCCACCTGGATCTGTGGCCTGAATTCTTTCTCGTGAGAAGCCAAGAACCAAAGTATTTCCCACCTGAGAAATCTGACCGAGCTCCCCCACATGAAACACCAGTTTTAGATGGATCACCTGGTAAAGGGCGGTCAGGAAAACACCACAGATAAATTCAAGGCAGAGGTCAACTCAGAAGGTTACATTGACTTTTGAGGTATCCCAAAAGGATATTCTTAAAATCTTTTCTTGAAAGAAAAGGGACAATCATGGAGAACAAAGCTTGACAAACATTGGAAACGGAGTCCGTGTGAAAAGGGCCAGGAGCGTTGTCCCATGGCATTTTGCCCATCCCAATGACACACTGCTCACTCTTCAAGGGCAGCAAGAGCTCTCCTCTGACGATGTTGCTAGACAACTTGACCCCTTTCACCTTGCACTCTGATTTTGCCCTTTAAACTTCTTTTTGTTCTCAAAACTCAAAGAACATTTCAAAGGAGAGCAGAACTGAAGGCCCTGGAGGATGGCAAAGCTCCATTTTGACCTGGTGGTGCCGTCACTTAAACACTGGGCTGCTAAGCGCAGGTGGCAGTTCAAACCCACCAGCAGCTCCGCAGGAGAAAGATGCGGCTATCTGTTCCTCTAACAGTTTAAAGTCTCGCTAAGCGTTGGATTTGGCCGTGATTTGGTTTCAGTTTTTCATAAATCTAAGATTACAAAAATCTGTGAGGAAGGGTTAAAGAGAGAGAAACGCTGCCTTTAGAAATATAGGCACCTCACTGGAGAATGGATTTAAAAACTTTAACTTCATTCACATCTTGCTATTTTTGTTTAAGAAAGGTTTATATTATTCTGTGTTTTTTATTATTATTTTGTTTAAGAAAGGTTTATATTATTCTGCGTTATATTATTCTACTTTTTAACTAATCCTTGGACATAGGTATACATTTGTGTATTTGAAGCAAATATTTTAAAAACAACATATGGGATATACTCTGACATATTCTACTTTATCACCTTCAATTTTATAATAATCTTTCAAGCAACTAACTTGGTTTTAATACTCACTTTAAGAACTAAAGTACACCTTCTCCAAGCCCTAGTATTCTGAATCTCACGTCATGTAAAAGCTGGACAAAGACGAAGGATGACTGGAGAAGAATTAATGTATTTGAATTAAAATAATTATGCAATTCTACTTATTCAATGAAAGAATATTGATTATACCATGGACTCCCAGAAGACCAAAAAAATCTGTCCAAGTAAAGGTACATCCAGGATGTTCCTCAGAAGCCAGGATGGCAAGGCTTCCTATCATGTCAGGGATATCATGCTTGGCAAAATAGGAGATCAGCAAAAGGGAGGAAGGCCGCTAAAGGCATGGATTGACACAATGGCTGAAACAACGGGCTCAAATAAAGGAAATGTTATAAGGTGGGGACTGGCCTGCAGTATTTCTTTCTGCTGTACCCAGGGTGGCTCTGATTGGGAACCGCCTTGATGGTACCTTACAACAATTTACTAACTGGTGATGACAGCTTGTATTGACCTATAATTTTATCATTATTAGCACTGACTCAGTGGAGCACGTGGAACTAATAGCCCCGATGCAGGAGAGGAACTCTAGCCCCACTTGTTAATTCTGACCTTTCAGACAAAGTAACGAAGGGCGCTTGGCCGGGTGTAGCATTCTCATGGTCGACCTGGGAAAGAGCAAAACCATTTCTAAGAAGCATGTCTAGCCTCTGGGTACGTTCCCTCTGGGTTGAAACTAAACACACTGCCGTACTATCGATTCCAATGCTGCTAGGTGACAGCATCCATGTGTGTCTGACTAGACCTGTGCTCCCTCGGGTTTTCAGTGGCTGGGTTCTTAGAAGCAGACCACCGGGGCTTTCTTTCAAGTCGTCTCTGGGTGGATGGAAACCTTCAACTCGTCCGTTAATAGTGATGTGCTTTACTGGTTGCACCACCAGATTCCCTACGCAGGAAAAGGGCCCCTCCACTCTCCACCACCACCACCTCCTTCATGGATGCACTCATGACCACTCTAGGGGCTGTTGACTAGGATGAACCAGACCTGCAGGGCACTGGAGTCCATGGTCACCTGCTTTTACCTCCTCCAGGAGCACTTGGTGACAGCACTGAGCACCCTCCGCCATGATGATGACTATTTACAAGGCTGCCCCCCCCCCCACCTCCACAGGTTCTGGGTCCCTTGTGAACAATCCTGACTCCTAAGCATTTCAAGAAGCTCTCAATGAACGTGGGCTGAATGCAATTCCAGGCCTTGCCAAAAGGCAGAAGGACAAAACTCTGAACTTGCTTCTTTATTCTGTCCTTTATGAGTCATGAGACATTGGTCGGGCCATGTGACCTCAATGGGTTCCATTTCTTATCTGCCAACCAACGTATCGTTTACATCAGAGGTTTGTTTTAGGAAGGATTTCAGAAACAGATGTAATGCTCCTGGTCCAGTCCTAGGCATGCGGTAGGTAGCTATCTATTATGGAGGAAGGCATTCTGGCAGCAGAGTGGGTTACACTTAGGCCACTCACCACAAGGTTAGCAATTCAAACCCACAGATGCCATAAGGGAGAAAGATGAGGCTGTCTGTTCCTGTAATATTTATAATTTAGAAGTCCTATGGAGGGGCTCTTATCTATCCTACTGGATTGTGTGTGTGTGTGTGTGAGTCAGAATCAACTCAATGGCAGTGAGTTTGGTTGCCAAGGGTCAACCTGACAGCAGACAACAGATCTCTTAGAATCCTTAACCTTAACCATAACCATAATCCTTAATCCATAACCAAAAATCTCTTGTAATTCTTTTACTGGTTTCCATGGCCACTCTACTCTTCACAACTCTTTCTTCTCCCCAGAGCCTACTAAAGAGAATAAACATCACTCAAGAAGAAAGTAAAGTTCCAAGGGCCAGAGGCACTTTCAATGCCTCTAATGCCAGTTTCAAAAACTTGCTTGTCATTCTTTCAAGGACTTTTAGTAAGGGTTAGAGGTTACTCTAATATGTATGTATGAAAGGAGAACAAGAATAAGCCATTAAATAACAAATAAACCAAGCAAGAAGAAAGAGAAGTAACTAGTATATTCATTGCCAGAACGCAAATCTGTCACTGTGTGGTTAAGGCTAAAGCAGAAGTTGTGTGCTTTGCAGACCAAATTTGCATAAATGGTACACCAAATATATACCCATTGCCAGTCAATCAATTTGGACTTACAGTGACCCTAGAGGGCAGAATAGAACTGCCCCACAAGATTTCCAAAGGCTGCAATTTTCACAGAAGCAAAGTACCCCAATTCTCTGCCACGGAGCATCTTGGGTTTGAAGAGTCAACTCTGAGGCTCGCAGCCCCACACTTAAGCAGTGTGCCACCCTCTGCTTCCCACCGGTGCTCTCACCTCACTGCCATCCAGCCAAAGCTGACTCTCAGTGATACAACAGACTAGGGTAGAACTGCCTCTGAGTTTCCAAGACTGTAACTTCACGGGAATAGAAAGCTTCATCTTTGGTAGTTTCAAACCCCTGACCTCACAGTGAGCAGCCCAATGCATACTCACTATGCCACCAGGGATCCTTCGCGAACTGATGCTAGAGCAGTCATAAAGAAGGGTCACAGGAAGTGACTCATCAGCCAGGGTGCAGTATAGCACCGACCAAATATACAACACGCCTCTGGTTCTTTAATGCTCCCACCTCCTGCCACTATCAGGACCCATGACCCCAGTTCTACCTTACAAATCCGGTTGGACCTAGGTATGTACATTGGTATAGATAAGAGTTCTTGACACATGGAATCCAGGACAGATTAACCCTCCAGGAACAGTAATGGAAGTAGCGATACTATAAGGGTAAACGGAAGGTGGGGGGAGAAGGGGGTGATAGGGGGAACTGATTGCAATGATCCATGTATGACCACCTGCCCTGCCCCCCCACCCAAGGGGATGAATAACAGAAACGTGGGCAGATGGTGTAAGATAGGAAAATAACAACAATAATATATAAATGTACCAAGAGGCCACAAGGGTGGTAGGATGTGGGAGGGAGGGAGGGAAAAAAGAGATGATACCAGGGGCTCAAGTAGAAAGAAAATGTTCAGAAAATGATGATGGCAAAAAGTGTGCTTGATAAAATTGATGTATGGATTGTTATAAGAGCTGCAAGAACCCCCAATAAAATGATTTTTTAAAAAAAGAAAGAAAAGTCCACTTTAAGCCAGCATGCGCAGCTGAAGGGACACTGGTGGATGGTGGGTTTGAAATGTGGGCTGATAACCTGTAGTCAACAGATGAAAGGTTTCAGCCCCCGAAACCCCAAGGGGTCGTTCGTTACACACTGTCACATGGGATCACTAGGGGCTGGAATGGACTCCATGACAGTGCACTTGCATTTGGAGGGGGGTGGGTGGCGTGAGAGGCGGTCCAGGACAGAGTCCTAAACATCAGTCATATTCTGTCGTCCTCATATGTAAGTGTCTCAGATTCACCAGCATGCTCAATTTACCTTTTCCGTGATATAAAAGTTGGAACTATCGGCATGCTGCAGTGCAAAATATTCATGGTTGGCAAGAGACCACCTGGAAAAGAGATACACAAACTGATGAGGAAAACAATCCTTGGGTCGTTTTCATTCGCAGAGCTTTATGGAGTTAGATGAACCCTAGGGTTCTGTGACTGGGTCGGAGCCAGTTCTAGCACACGGCACAATGGCTTTTCTGAAACGAAATGACATTCCCCATTTTTAAAACAATTTCTCTGCGACTAATCATTTCATATACAGGTTTTCTAAACTTATTCCAAACTCACTAAGGCTTCCCCAGTGAGCCACATGATTTTCATGAATGAGGAGGGCGATCTTAAACTAAAAGCTCTGCACTCCTTTTTCCTTTGAAAGAATGGATCTGAGAAGGAGTCAAGGGAAACCAGTAAAATTTAAATTTTTGCTAATGGGTAGTTTTGGTGGCCTCCATAGTCTACAACCCCCTGTTAGCACATGTGCCCCCGTCGTGGGATGTTCCAATTACACAAAAGGAATCTCACATGGATTTGAGATGAAACTGTAGTCACAGTTCTATTTAAAAGTCAAAATAAACTCCTGTGACTTGCCTATGCGCTTCTCCTCTGAATGTTGAAGCAGCCAAGTGAAGAAGGGAAGTCCCACCACGGATTTGTCTGTTTCCTTCCTCCATCTTCTCTCAGGACCAGAATGAGCCTCTGGTTCACCCGGGATGGCACGTGCACTTTCTCTCCCAAAAGCTAGGCTGCTTCCTGCGGGGTCCGGGGAATGGACCACTCTCTTTTTTTTTTAAATAAATAGGATCAAGCCCAATGTGCACGTTGCCCTACACCACATCACAGCCCCTGTGCCCACCTTGTTATGTGAGTGACAAAGGGTGTGTAATCTGATAACATTCTTGGTGATTTTGGGATGCTCAGGCAGTGACTTTTTAATACTGTCATGCTGCTACAAATATGCTTTGTAGGTCTCCTTTGTGGCCAGTACTCCGATGAAGCCCGAGTAACACTTACCCATCACAGACTTCCTTGATTATGGCAGACAGTGGTTTTTTCTGTAAAAATAGCAAAGAAGGAAATACTTTCTGTTAGTTTCATTTCATCATTTTCGTTTTTTAAAAAAGGAAGATGAACAAAAAGTTATGTATGTCAGAAGAATTTACATTTAGATGAGATTGTTTTTACTAATGATTTATTAACCTGATGGTCCTTTTTGTACGCTTCGCATTATTCAGTGACCAACATGTGCATCATATTGTACTTCCACGCCTCACTCACTGCCAGGGCATCAATTCTGACTCTTAGCACCCCTGCAGGTGAGAGGAGACCTGCCCTCAGCAGCCTTTCAAGGCTGGAAATCGTGATGGAAGCAGGCGGCCACTCTTCCTCCCGCGGAGTCGCTGCTGAGATCGAACCAAGCCCCTCTGGGTTAGCAACTGAATGCTTGACACCCCACCCAGGACTCCTCCTGGTGCTTCCAAATTGTTTTGCTGGCATAGAATTCACATGTCATGCAATGTAATCATTCGATCATCTTAATAAGAGTTGTGTAATCATCACCACAATCAATTTCAGAACATTTTCTTCTTTCTCCTTGTTATTGTCATGAGTTCCTCATCTCCCCCAACCGCTCCTGCTCCTGGGTGGTTATTAATCTAGTTATTTCTTGTCTCAGTAGATTTACTTATTCTGGATTTCATGGACAGAAAATCATCTGAAACACACGCAGGGAGGAAAAACAGAAAGGAAAATACACCCCTAGTAACAGTGACAAAGTACAACAGAGGAAAACCTCAACAGAGAAAAACAGCAGACAATACTAAAAACTCACAACAACTTTACAATGAGTCAAAAGGGAAATAAATGATAAGATGTTTCATTTTAACCTTACCACATCTGCCATCACTGATTTTGAAATACTCTCTGATAGCAAAGCTATTCACATCCCTGGACTGGTCAGAGAGAATTCACAGGAGGCTTAAACCATGTGGGGACCCGGCAAATGGATTTTAGGTTTCCATTGTCATCCATAGTCTTCTGCAAACTAAGTGTTCAGAATTTAAACTCTGATGCCATTCCCTCCTTCAGGTTTGGTTTTTAGTATTTACAATCTTTGGATCACACAGGTTGGTGTGCATCTTCCATGTGGACTTAGCTGTTGCCTTACTTGGATGGCTGCTTGTTTGAAGACAAACCTGTAAGACCTCAGACACTATTCTTTCTGTGAGCCAGGCACCATCTGCTTTCTTCACCACACTGTGCTACAGCACACATATCTTCAGTGATCTCTTATGAGGCTGAGCATCAAGTGGGCCCATGTCATAAGAATTGATTGTTTTTAGATGGGAGCTAGAATTACATGTACAACCAAAATCCATATATATTGGTTTATGAATCATATATTTCTGGTTTATGAATGTCACTGGTTCACTTTAGAGACATTAATGTCATTTTGAGACAGAGAACATTGCAAATCATCCCTCGGGCATAAGGTGATTCTACAGAGAGTGTCATTAATTGAGCCAATGATATCAAATTCAGAACACCGTTGAGTAAAGGAAACTCCCACATGGATCCTTGACTTGTATTCTATTTGTTTTATCAGCGTTACAACCAGAGTTAAAATATAATGTTGCACCAAGATCGGACGGGTAATGAACTCCAGCTAGGTTAGCTCATAACCAGAATCCTGCAGCAGCAGGACGTGAGCCAAGCAAGCAGCAGCTCAGTCTGACACAAACGAGCGGGAGTGTGTCACGTGTGTAAGAGAATGTGTGGCAAATGGAAAGTGAGCCGTTGCCAAATTGTTCCTACCAAGTGCACAGAGCTCTTCCCCCGAGCCACGACCCCTGAACATGCCAATCCCAAAGCAGCTTGACGTGGACACACTGGGCTAATGTGACCGTGACACCATGTGTCGTAGTGTCAACTGGTGGGCAGGCTACAGCTGTGCTCCTGCACCTCACTGCCACAACTGCGCCCCAGCCGCCCCAGATGGAAGGAATGCGGCTGGGAGACAAACAGGCTGGCCCAGAGATGTCGAAACTCTTTCTGCTCTAGATGCAAACTGACCCATCTGTTGTCTGAGGTGGGGGGAGATGTGTCCACCCAAAGAACAGATAAGAACTGCATAAGAGGAGGGAAAGAAGGAGAGAGCCGGATTGGACCCCACACCAGGCTAGAAGGATGACGTTCCTGGCGGGAGCTAATGGGACACAGAGGGGACTGGGCAACTGATAACAGCACGTGTCACACTGTCCCCTTACTAGAGCAGACTGAGACAGAGGACATTTCTGGGGTCACATGGTGGAGAGGCAGTGCGGTCTGAACCCCCCAAAGTGGACCCAATCAAGAATGGAGCACACCAGATCAGCGGCTGGAGCAAGGCAGAGCTACGAAACCCCTGAGGACCCCCAAGGGGCGTTCCAGGCCGGGAGGGGCAGCTCCTGAACAGTCTTGAAGGCCAGCAAATAGACCCGGGGTTTTTGTATATTTCTTCTCTCTCTTTTTATTTTATTTTTTCTTTTTCATTTACTATTTTCCTTGTTTTAAGTCAGTTTGGGCTATTCATAGTCGGTGTACCTACCTATCTAGGATAGGCATTGGAGGCATGCCCAAGGCGAGAGCAGCGGGACCAACGGTCCCAGGGAGACCTGGGAGGTGAGGTGGTGGGGGAAGGGGCGGTGAGCAGGCAGTGCCATGGACAGGGCAGCAACTGGGGTGTTGGAGTCAATAAAGAGGAGGAGACAGGGATCCGAAGCAGGGAGTCGGAGGCCGGGGGTGGGGGTGGGGGTGGGGGAGGGGTGGGGTGGGGTGTCGGAGCAACAACAAACTGGCTGTGAGGAGGTACCAAGAGATAGAAATAAGGGAAAAGTGGAAGTGGGGCAGGAGGAAGGTAAAAGGAAGCAGAGGAAGCACCAAGGAAGCAAAGCAATGGATAGAGGTATAAACACAGCAGTGTACACATGGAAATACAGTAATCCACAAAAATAGAGGCATTGACCCATGTATATATATTTATACGGCAATACACTGAGGTTGGGGACGGGCTTTGGCCTCTGCCTCATACCCTCTGTCAATACAAGAACACTTTGTTCTACCCAATCGGCAGTCTGAGATGTTCACCCTCCCAACACAATCGCTGAAAACAAAACAGGTGCATAAGCAAATGTAGTGAAGAGGGTGGATGGTGTCCAGCTATTAAAAGATACAGCGTTTGGAGTCTTAACGACTTGAAGTTACACAAGCCGCCAGTCAGCAGTGAAGCAACAAGTCCACATGGAAGAAGCACACCACCGGTACGATCATGAGGAGTCATAGGGACCGGGGTAAGAGGCATCAGCAGACACATAACAAACAAAAACATACTGTTGAGAATGAATGGGGCTGGAGCAGAGGTCCAAAGCCCATCTGTAGACAGTGGAACAATCTCTCCATAGAGGGGCCACAGGGAGGGGATGAGTCACCAGGGTGCAGTAAAGCATTGATGAAACACACTCTATTCCTCTGGTTCCTTGAGGCTCCCTCACCCCCCACTACCATGACCCCAGTGCTGCTTCCCAGTTCAGACTAGACTGGAACATGTACACAGGTATAGAAAGGGATGGGAGCTTACTACACACAGAATCCAAGAACAGGAGTGAGAATAGTGATACCAGAAGGGTAGGGGGAAGTGGAGGAGAGGAAGGGAGAAAGAGGGACCCATTCACAATGATCAACACATAGCTATACACCCCTCTATAGGGGGAAGAACAGAAAACATGGGAGAAAGGGGACAGTGGTCAGTGTGAGAAATGAAAATAATAACAATGTACAATCTATCGGGGATTTATGAGGGTTGGGGGCAGGGAGGAAAAATAAACAGCTGGTACCGAGGGCTCAATAGGAAGTAAATGTCTAGAAGAGAATGAGGGTAACATATGGACAAACATGCCTGATTCAATTGATGTATGGATTGTGATAAGAGTTGTACAAGCCCCAATAAAATTCTTTTTAAAAAATGATGATCTGCTATTAAACCTTCACCCAATTCACAATAAAAAGGCTTTAATAAAAAAAGAGAAAGAAATGCATAAGGAAAAGAGGAAGAAAAGTCAATGAAGAAAAGTACACGGTCCTAGATTTTCAGATTCAACTGCAAGAGAACAATTTCCATAGAAACCCGTGCTACCCCTGCTGCTCCGAGGACAGGGTAGTGGCAGAGAAGAGACTCTGAAGCAGGCAGACTGCGTTCAAATCCTACCTCCATCAAGTCTTTTCAACTCCGACCTGTATTGTCCTTAGTGTGAGTCCCAACTACTTTATCTGTACAATGAGAAGCGTGCCTGCCCCCCCTTCACGGCTGTTATCAGAATAAAATAAAATGAGAATGAATGCAACAGGCCAAAGGCTCCACAGTAGGGCCCTGTCTCCTTGCAGTCACACGTCACAGAATGAGCTCCATTTCCACCTTACACACTTGTGTGTGCATCCTGTTGACAAATTCTGGACACGGCACAAGGAACTCAAGAAAACTCACTGTCATTGAGTCAATTCTGACACATAGTGACTCTATAGGATGGGTTAGAACTGTCCCTGTGGGTTTCTGAGACTGAAGAAAGCCTCAACTCTCTCCCGAAGAACACGGAGTGGTGTCAACCTGCTGACCAAAGAGTAACCCACTGTATCACCCTCCCCAGATCCTTGCTAGAAGCCCTCCCTCAGTCCTTGGTGCTACGCTGATGAACTTCCTTCCATTGGAACTCCAGCCCCTAGAGCTAAAGCCATTGCCTTGTGTTTAAAAGACTGACTGCCCACCAGGGTCAACACTGTCTCAGGCAGGATGGAGATGGAGGTGTAATTACCAAGGAGTGGTAACACAATGGTATTTCCTGACATCCGGAGTCAGTCTCCTTTCAAATCACATTAGAAATGCTGATTCGATTCTGTAGTGCGGTTACACATAACACAGATACTAGGCCTTTGAAACGGAGCTCTGGTGGTGTCGTTGTTACGCACTAAGCAGTGATCTGCATGGCCAGCAGTTCAAAACCACCAGTCTTTCTCCTCAGGAGAAAGACTATCTAGAACCTTAAACAGTTAGTCTCTGGAGGATGAGTCAGCATTGACTCAATGGCAGTGAGTCCTCTGAAAGAACTTGTTTACTGTTTATGACTCTCTTTGTGAGCTGTAGTGCAAGTGTCTTTTCACAATCATATGACAAAAGAACTTTAGGAACAAAAAGCAAAATAGAGAGAGAATTTCATCCTTGCAGCTACCCAAGCCTCTTTCAGACTATCATCATACCAGACAGTCTTCTAGTCCCTAATCTTAGTGCACTCTCAAAACTACAACAGCAACAGTAGACCTTAAATGATTGATGAGGAATAATCGAGGAAGCGGATGAATGAGAAATAATCAGTCTCAAAACAATATACTAGGTCAGGAAGGTATTGACTGCTGCTGTGGTTAGAGAAGACATCTAAAGTAATCGCTCCTAGCATTGGACAACCTAGCTGTGGTCACTTAGAGCAATTATTTGCTGATTCATAGATATGAAATAAAGTCTAAAGAGACAGAAGTTGATGGGGGCCTATTATATCTAGCACATTCTGAAGTTGGACGTAGACTTAATGGAGAAAGTTTAAAGTCACAGAGGAAAAGGAATCATGGTTAACTGAACACCACAAAGCACCTGCTCAGTCAAATGGATGTTAAGTAAGGATGGGGGGTGGCACCGTGGCCCACTTCTTACATCCGCGCTTTCTATTCTGCTGTCTGCTCCACACAAGCTAAATTAATTGACCTTTTCACAGTCTTGTCCTGAGATTACCCATCTGACCCTAGGGTCTACTACCTTCCTTTTGAAACCATTTCTTTCTTGGGTCTCTGTGATACATCACAGTATTTGTTTCTTTTGTTGTCTTAGATTTACAGCCAATCATTTAGTACAACCTAAGAAATCATCCATAGTTTCTCCTGTACCACAATCTTCCTAACTCCACGTTTCTGTTCTTGTCTCTTTTGCTCTTAGTTAATTTGTGGACTCTCTGTGGCGCTCATTCGCTTCGGTTGTCACGAGTCTACCACTCTGGCTTCAAATACTCTCTGACATATCTCTGGCTACATTCTGATTTTTCTTCTTCAAGCCTTTTATTAAATGTGTCCAAACAGGGCTTCGCTCTAGCCACCGACTCACTACCGCTCAGATTACCCCAATAGCAACATGGCCCCCAGGGTCCCCTCATGACTTCTCTATTCTCATATGTCACCACTATTGCCTAAGAGTCATCATTAACTTTTATTTTTCACAGTCTAGATTTAATTTGCTCCAAACATCATTACTCTTTTCTCCTAACTATTCTTCTAAATTGAATTTTCCCCACTCCAAATCCTACTTTCAGATTAATCTCCCAAATCACATCCCTGTCCCATTACCATCGAAATTCCTTACTCAGTCCCGGGCATTTCCTGAGTGGCAGCCCATCATGAGTAACTCGTTATTGGGTATTTCCAATCAAATGCTCCACTGGCATATCAAATTCAGCTTCTTGTCTTCCATGAGTCCCTGCACTTGCCTGGGCCTACCATGGGCAGCTTTCCCCCCACAGGCAGAGTGTTTGGAAATTTGTCCTTTTCTTCTTTCCCCTCTGTGAAACACATATTTATCAGGCGCTAAATGTTGTCATTGTTTCATCCACGCTCTCTCTCCCATCTCCCTTAGCCAGCCCCTGATCACCACCCTTCCCAAGGTTGTCAGAATCGTGTCTCCAAATCCATTTGAATAAGTCTTACCATCCCTCGTCTCTTTCCCCGATTCACTCGTTAACTAAAATTGGACAAAATTTTCCACACAAACTTGGCTCCTGTCACTTTTTCTCCATAGATGCTGGTGATTATTAACTATAAAGTGAAACTCCCTTAGCTTGACATCCAAGGACTTCTACGATCTGCTCCCAAGTAGTAAGACTTTCTATTAATTCCATACATGTTCCCCATGTTTCTGCATCAGTTGCTGATTCTCACACACACACACACACAAGTGCACCTCCATACCCTCACAGCATTCACTTTGTTGAAATGTTCCTCTTCTTTTCTCTGTTCCAATGGTAACGTTGAACTTTTACCTACCACTTAATATGCAGGTCTAGCCCACAGCCTCCAAGCAGACCTCTCTGATCCCCTCAACTAAGACTAATCATCCCCAATTTGCATTTAATGACACATTAGTGAATCACTCTGAAGGACTTTGTATGCTGTTTGCTCTTCTTCTACCCTTACAAAGAAGAGCTTCTTAATTCATCTTCATAACTTCCCTGACCCATTAGTCCTAATGCTAAGATTCTAGTACTAATGATGTTAGTGATGGTGTGGTTAGCTGTCCCAGGGTCAGCCTCACATTTATAGCAACATCATACACAACAGGATTGGATCATTGTGATCTGTAGTGTTTTTGATGACTTGTTTTGGGAATTAGATTACCAGGCTTTTCTTCCTAGTCTGTCAATTACAGGGAAACTTAGCTAAAGTTTGTCCAGCATCATAACACATGAGCCTCATATGCCAGATGAGTGACCTCTAGCCCATGTTTCCCATGTGAAAGGTGAAAATTCTACCATTGGACTCCCTCTGATCATATGTTCTAGAAGGAAAAACCCAATACACTTCTGTTGGATAGATAATACCCATATCCACTAACTTTTCTAAAAAAAAAAAAGGTATTAATATACATCAGATTCTTTTGAAGGTGCGATAGGTAGGTTTATTGTGCCAACCTGGCCAATAGGAACATGTGGGATTAATAAGGTTGCAGCTTGATTGGACGGCAAAGAGATAAATGGCTCGGCAAGCCCTTCCCCTCTTTCTCTTATTCTCTGGTGATTGGACCAGCTTGCTGCTGCCTTAGCAGAGTTCTCTGCCTCAAGTTGTGAGCTACACTGCCCATGGGACACCCAACACGTGGATCATCTCGCTAGATTTTGAGGTTCCTTAGAGACCCACTTCACCACACTGCTGTTGAGTGCATCGCTTGAGCTTGGGACTGTTGGATCCTGTCATCTGGCTTACTGTAGGTGACCCGCCGTGCTCTTTAGCCTGTGGTCAGACTTCCTGCCTTGACCTAGGGAAGACTCAGCTGGCTGCTTCCTTGATCTTGGACCCAGCAGCCCTCGTGAGTTGAAGGACTTCCAGGATATTAACTGTTCCACGAAAGTGAGTTGAACTGAGCCCTCTGTACTGCTGTGTGGACTAATTAGCTGTTATATTCCTTTGTGCTGTATCTATCATCTATAATCATAAGTGTCCTGGTTTTGTTTCTTTAGAGAACCCTGTCTAACAAAGAAGGATTGTGGTTGTTAGGTGCCATAGGTCAGCTTCTGCTTATAGTGCCCCTGTGTACAACAGAATGAAACACTGCCCTGTCCTGTACCATCCTCACAGTGGTTGCTACACTTGAGCCCATTGTTGCACCCACTACATCAACGTAGCTCATCAAAAGTCTTCCTCTTTTTCCCTGACCTTCTACTTGACTAAAGTATGAATAGGATAATTTGAAGACTTTAGAATATCAGTGGAACACTTTGAAGGATAACCCACTTCTCACAACAGAAACACTGCTGGGTAACTGCAGCTGCTAATTTTAATCCACGAGACAGGTGAGTAGCTGTCACTACTCCCTACACAGCATTATTCCCTTAAGAATTGTGCAATTCATGGTTTGGAAGAGCCCTGAGCGAGGGAGGTGATGAAGAGTACAATTCAACAAATGATGTAACAGATATTGATCAAGTGACTCATAAACAGTCCAGATGGACTGAGAAACTCCAGAGGAAAGCACCAATCTGACATCACTGCTTTTCTCATTTCAGTGGGACAGGAGGTCACTGCCAGCCCAGTAATATCTAAGCCAAATGCCAGTTCAGCCTACGGGGTTTTAGTTAATGTTTTCTTTGGAGATTATATAATTCATGTCTGTTCATCTGTCTAGTTCCCCAAAGTCTGAGAATAGGGCAGACATGAACAATAGCATCCATAGCTTCTGGTTGTTGTGGGCCCTCAGTTGAAGGTGACATGAACAATGTAACTAAGTGTTGCTTACTCCTGCTTCGTCCCCATGATAAGTTAAAGATCAGATCATTGTGATCCACAGGGTTTTCATTGGCTGATTCTTTCAGAAATAGACCGTCAGACCTTTCCTCTTAGTTTGACATACCATTGAAGCCTGTTGAACATCTGAGTGACACAAAAGATTCCACTATCAGAGGCATGGTGGCTATGCTTGAGGTGTGCTGGCCAGGAATAGAACCCAGGTCTTCTGCATAGAAGGCAAGAATATTAGCACTGAACCAAGACTGCAGTCTCCACAAACCCTCGAAGAACTAAAAGCCATCTTCTTTACTGAAGATGAACAGATCTAGATTTGGGAACTGGAGACAAAAGTATTTTAACTGCCTGGGAGTACTTTCGTAAGTTATAAAAATTTTAAGTAAATTCTGTGAAGCTCCATACTACCTTCTCAGACTTGGTAGTGGACAGAAAGCTGAAGAAGGGAAGTGTTGAAGGTTCCCCAAGAGGGTAGCCCATTCCTGCCTGCGGGTGATCAGGGACTATGCACACAACAGCCCACAAACCACTCTTTTTTCCTGTTTCATTTAAGCTACCATGAGATCATCTTGTGGCATATGGAAGTATTTCTTCACTTCTTACATTGAGGAGAGATTTCATTTTTGCAAAAACATTTTTATTTGTCAAATGAAGAATGCAAGGCCATATGATTCTGATGGAAAAACTACTGCGTGCCAACAGTCATATTTAAGAAGTTGCTTTTTTAATGATTTATTCCTCTCTTATCTCAAAGTCTAGTCTCCAAAAAGAGTTGCCTTATTTAACTAAATCCTACCAAGGACAGTTAAGACCAGAATGCTGATTTTCTATACAAAATGATTTTTACCAGCTTTTTATAACATAAGCAAGATTCGGAAAAATGGCCAAATTCTCGAGCAAATCATATTTAAGCTCTGTCTCTGGAAATACTTTCTTCCTCTATATCAGTGTCAGATTTCCCAATAAGCAAGGGAGAATAGGACTGGTAATGTTTACTCACTAATTTGTAGTGAACAGTTCACATTTCTCTCACCTTATCGCATCAAAGAGTCTGCGTCTCTGCATGGGCTGGTATCTCTCTCTCATTTCTCATTCAGCACCTTCCCACCCCCCACCCCAAAGCCCTTTCCAATCACACGTCCTGATAGTGACGGAGTAACCTCTAAGTAAGATACCGATGGACTTGGTGGTAGATGGGTGTCAGCCAGCCAGAGAACGAAATACCGCACAGCCCCGCGCCAGTGCCTGAGCCCACTGATGCAGCCATGGACTTACTTGAGTTTATTTATAACCTGTTGTGAAGTTTCACATGAGTTTCAACATAACACACACACACACACACACACACACACACCAAAACCAAAGAAACAAACATCTTTAGTGTGGTGAAACCCTTGTGAAATTGTTCACTAGACAGGAGCAAGTGTGGGTAAACGGCCCCTTCTGTATATCCTTTAAAGAAGGTATTGACCATTTGTCTGTCTTTGTGTTCTCTTCCAGTCCTTTAAAAAAAAAAAAAAAGTCCATATAACAACGTGCTGAAGCAACCGTCTTCCAAGGTTGGGTCCTGCACGTCCGCTAACGGGTTGTGGATGTCATACTTCACGCCGTTTTCTTCCTCACTCTACCAGATCTTCCTTTTGCTTCCCTTTAATCTCATAAAAACATCATCACTCTCCCACTTAGACATATGGTTCTTTTAAAACTTGAGCGAGACCCCTCCTCTGATAAAAAAGCCTCCCAGGGAGCCACTGGTTGTTTATAGAAGAGGTGGCGGGGTGCTGCATGCAGCCTGCCTTGCGGCCTCTTCCCAGGAGAAGGCCCAGCTGTTGTCCCTCCTCGGCGGCCCTCCCGCTGGTCCTCTGACAAGCTCTCCTAACCACCTGTTCCTGTCTGTTGCCGGAGACACCTGGCTCTGGGACTCAGCGCACTCAAATGCTCACCTCAGAGCTCTCCAATCTACGGCTGGCTCCATTTCTGCCTTGACACCAGCACCCCAGCCCGCAAAGCACACACCTCTTAACAACTACACCCCTGCCCTACCTCTCTTTCACAGCGACATCACCCATCCAAGAAAGCCCAGCTTTACTAAAAGTTTGTTTATTTAAAGAGATGTTAATGACTTGGGAGGGGGGGAAGGGGCGAAAGTTCATGAGAAGATATAAAGCGATCTGACCCCAAACAAGCACCTAACCCAAACTCACTGCCATCGAGTCAGTTCTGACTCACAGCGACCCTACAGGACCGGGTAGAACTGCCCCTCTGAGTGTCGGAGACTGTTATGGTTGTAGAAAGCCCCATCTTTCTCCTGCAGAGCGGCCAGTGGTTTCTAACTGCTGACCTTATGGTTAGCAATCCCAAGATATAATCACTTTGCCAGACAAACATGGTACATTTTTTATCAGCCCCTTTCTTTTCTGTCCAGAAGCCCATTGGCATAGTGGTTACATGTGGGGCTGCTAACCTCAAGGTCAGCAGTTTGAAACCACCAGTTGCTCTACAGGAGAAAGATGGGGCTTTCTACTGCTGCAGAGTTAACAGTATTGGAAATCCTTAGGGGCAGTTCTACCCAGTTCTACAGTGTCACCAAGAGTCAGCATTGTGAAACCAAGAGTTTATTTTTTATGTCTCCTTTAACTGAGTTCTTAAAGGACTTAAGAGAAAAACTCCTTGGGATGGAATTCTGATCGCTGCAGCCTGAGCTTGGTCACCTTGGGTTTCTTACATATTCTTTCAAAGCTTGCTTTTTCTCTTCTGTACATGGATAACAACAGATCCTAGCACACAGAACTATGGGGAGGATGAACTGAGGCCCTAAAAGTAAAATCCTTGAAGTAGCATGTGGTATGTGCTAATCCATCTACAGACATCATGGCACAATGGGCTCGTTCGTTCCCTCTGGGGTCCCTGAGCAGCCCACACCATGAAGCCCTTGGATGCTGAGTGAAAGACTGTCAGTTCAACTCTTCCCAGAAGTACCTTGAAAAAGAGGCTTGGTAGTCTACCTCCAGCCAAATGAGCATTGAAAATCTGATGAGCATGGTTCTCTTTTAAAGAATTGTCTCTAGGAGATCAAATCAACAACAGCAGTAACGTTAAAACCCAGAGGGGGTTTTAAAGGACAAGGAGTCGAAGTTAACGGTGGTAAGACAATATGGATAGAAAGCCCGAGAATCTTGATACTGCATAAAGTATACAGCGATAAGGCTAGAACTACCCCCCACTCGAACAAGTTCGAAAAATACCTGCTTGGTGTTAATAACTTCGCTCAAGAGTCAAATGGAAAATCTGACTTTAGAAAACCCGTATGGAGAGTGAGTCACAGGTCGCCTCTTGTTGTGGACACAAAGGGTCACGTCTGAGCATCGCTCTGGCTCAGACAACATACAGCGCTGCGTTAGTGCCTGGAAACAGTCTTCATTGTGCTTTTCCTGCTCTTATTTGTGTAAAATATCATAACCACGGCTACAAAAACAGTTAGTGATACCAGCGGTAAAGCTGAAAGGAAAACTGTGAGAACAATGACAGAGGAAAAGTAAGAAACAACTTACGAAATTTGAATCAGGTTGCTTGTCTGATCTGGCGGCTGCACGGAGCCCGGCTAAGTTGAGATTATCAACATTTTTGGAGGAACAAAAAGTGCTAACAGTGGCTAATGTAGCTCAAGGTGTGAAATTGTTCACCACAAGCCAAAGAACCCAGACCATCGGGGAGGTTGCAAAGTGACTGTTCATTTAGATAAATCAGAAAGTACTCCGAGGCAGGGGTGTGCAAGAGGGTGAAAACCCTCCCTAGTGATTACAAGTCCTGGAAAATGAATGTATAAGTGTAACTTTGGGGCCTCAGAACGAGCTTTTTGGTTTTCCATTAATTTTTATGAGAAAAATCTGTTCAGGTGTCGAACTCTTCAGTGTTCGAACACTAATTTGGAACAAATCAAGTTCAACAACCGAGGAATCCCTGTGTATTCACTTTGTCATATGCTTTGTTACTGAACCTCACAGGTAAAAAATGTTGAATGGGTGTATGTTTTGTTGTGTATATTGTCATCAAGAATTTTTTTTAATATCTGCAGTACAGCAATTTAAACCTCTGGTACACCAGAGGCCACATTATATAGAGCAAGCTGACAACAATTGGCTTATGATAGTGGTGTTGTGGTTGTTCATTTTTTATACCCTCTGTTTGAATATTTCATAGGTACTATATATATAAAGTATATATATATATATATATATATATTTAAATATAAATAACATGACTAAAGAAATCCAATTAGTGAATGAATACAAACTTCTCCTCTTTCCTTAGAGTGACCTCAGCGCTCAGAGCTGCTACTTGGCATTTGTCTCATCCCGCTCTTTCTTCTTCAACTCCTTTTGCTTTGCCAGCTAATGAAGACTGCTTTTCCGGGCTGAGACGGATTCTGACACACCTCTGGCACCTGGCTGCCGAGGCTCTCACCAGGTGTGCAATGCATGAACCTGGCTGAAGAAAACCTCTTCTCTTTTTACACGTTCGCGCCGTTTGTTCTGATCCCTTCCTGACCATCTCAGCATCTCAGGAGAGCAGATCAGGCTGGACCACAGCAAGAGGAGGCCAGAGAGAAGGAGCGCCCAATCACCAGCACCTGTCCTCCCACGCATTGGTTTATACACGTTTCCCTGCAAAACTGTTTTCCAATAAAGCAGCAAGTGTTTGGTCCTATCCTATTAGAAAGACTTTTCTTTTTCCAGCATGTAGAAAGCCTCTGGCAGGTGCTTTATTCTGACATTTTGAGGCGGTGCAGCCTAGCACTTGGGGATTTTACTGTGCTTTTATAGATGGAAATTCATTGAAGTTATTTAGCACAGCAGTTGTGAGTAATGTTGGCTCAAAAGGAAAAGAAACCAGCATCCAAATGTCAGGACACTGCTGAGAAAGGAGAAGCCAATTGACTGGAACTCATACATTATGACTTCCAGAAACTTCTATGTACAATCACTCATCTAGTCCCTAGTGGTACCTGGTGACACTGTGTCAATGACAGCTGTCATTTGGTAACAGCTTTATTCTTCCTCCAATGACCCCCGTTCCTTCTGCACCCACTTTCCAGCCAAATATGTTCATATAGTGGGATCCATGTGTGTCCACCTTGTTTCCCTGAGAACGGCATAAATAATCTCAAAGCATGAGGGGAGAGGAGGCAGATGTAGCTGGTTCTGGGGGAGTTACGTATTTTGACAAGAGGTCTGGTGGGAATCACTGCCCTGAGGTGCCTCGAATTACCAGAAGTGACAAAGGGCGCACAACAAGGTCTCCCAAGTAGTGAAACCATGCATCTCATGACTTTTGATTGAAAGATGACAGGCTACGACCCCTTTCTCTTGGCAGCTGATGATTCGTTTCCAAAACACTGCATGACAAATGTCTTCCTTCTTCTAAGCCTCGGGAAACGAAGACGTAGAGTCTGTGATGAATGAATGAGTAAATGGCTATCAGGCAGGCCGGAGAGGAGGCATTAACTCTGATCCTTGACTCTGATGGACAGGAAACGATGGGCTCAGGTGGGCATGTATGTGAAGCCAGATGAGCTCTGAAGTCAATGCGGGGTTCAGGCTCCGTGGAAGCACAGGATTGCGAAGGGTCATCAAGAGCAAGGAAACGGGTTGGCTGAAAAGCAGCAGTAGATAAATACTGAAAGGAACCTGTGGTAAAAGTGTATTAAAGGACTGACTTCAATTTTTCAGTTTAGCTTTCTCTGTTTTCCATCTTCCTTCGACCTCCCCTCCCTTACGTAGTTTGCATCTTCGAGCTCACACCAATGTACCCTCTGCCTGCAGTAGAAATGGAAGTGTAGGGCATCTGCCGAAGGGTAGTGGAGGGACTTGGGCTTCCAAGCCTCAGACACAACTCCCATTAACAACCTATTAAAGGTGGTGACCTGAGACAGAACCATAGCTTAAAGAACAAGCTCTTCTGGAGGGTCTGACATATTCAAACAATGGCCACAGCCTCACACAGTTTTTATTATCTACCATCACTTAAGGAGCCCCAGTGGGAGAGTGGTTACACATTGGGCTACTAATCACAAGGCCAGCAGTTCAAAACCACCAGCCTCTCCACTTGAGAAAGAGGAGGCCTTCTACTCAGGTAAAGAGTTATAGTCTCAGGAACCCACAGGGGCAGTTCGACCTTGTTTTATGGGCTCACTATGAGTTGGCATCCACTCAATCACTTAGGGATCACTAGTGGCACTGCCCGGTAAATGTTGGGTTATTAACTACAAGGTTAGTGGTTCAAGCACACCAGTGACTCTGTGAGAGAAAGAGGAGGCTATTTGTTCCCTTAAAGATATACAGCCTCACAAATCTTATATAGAGTCACCTAGGTTTACCTTGGCTCAATGGTGGTTAAGTTTGGTTTGAGTATCATTGCTTGGGCCCTACCTCTGATAATAATGATAACTGCTGGCTACTACTTACTGAGTGAGTGCATAAATCTCCTATAAGAAGATCCATTTTATAAAGGTGAAAACTGTTGAAGGGCCTTGAGATGTGAAGTCACTTGCCTAAGGCCTCCTAGCACAGGTGAGAGAACCAGACTTTGAACCCAGGCCTGTATGATTCCACAATCCTTGCTCTTTCACCCTGCTTCAAAATAACAGTGTCCCGGAGACCATCAACAAGCCCAAGGGCCCAAAGCTAAGTCCTGGAGGGGAAGGCATTGGGCCTTGGGGACCTTGGGTGTGGTCACTTAGTAAGTACTTGAAAAACATAGCTTAAAGCACAATGTTAGTAACATCACGAGAATATGGAAGACATTGGCAAAAACTCAAAACCCCAACTGTTAAGAAATGGGTAAACAAGCACTGGTATATTCATGCTATGGAATTTTATACATCAATAAAAAGCCATGATACATCTGTGAAACACTGCAAGACATGGGCAAAACTAGAGAACATGATGCTTAGCAAACTCAGCCAATCTTACAAAGATAAATATTTAGTATTACCATTGTCATAAGGAAAAACAAAGAATAAGAAATATGGTTTATACATTGACAGCAAGACTTTGCTGACTATGGAGGAGGCCATGGATGAGGGTGGGAAGAGGCAGAGAGGTGAGATGGGGCAGGGGGGCAAAAAGTAAAGGTTTAACATGAAAAAGTAAAATTAAAATATTTTTCTGATATCAAAGAATATGTAAGATGCTCCTTCGTGCATCTATCTACACAAATTATGCTGAAACCCTAAGCTACCTCTTGCTTTTGAAATGATCTGTGATCCCAATAAACTATTTTGGTTCAGCAGCAGAATTTTTGCAGGAGACCTGCGTTTATTTCCCAGCCCATGAATCTCATATGGACAATTCTCATATGTCCATTAGTAGAGGTTTGTGGGTTTCGATGATGCTAAAAGGGGTGGTATACTGTACTACAAATTGGGCTGCTAGTCACAAAAATCAGCAGTTCAAAACTGCCAGTTACTCTAAAGGAGAAAGACTCGGCTTTCTGGTCCGGTAAAAAGTTACCATCTCAGAAATCCCCAGTGGCAGTTCTAGGCTCTTCCTGCAGGATCACAAAGAATCAGAATCTACTCAATGGCAGTGAGTTTGATTTTAAAGGGAGTCTTGTGCCGTAGGGCGTAACGGGTAGATCCACTAACAGAAAAGTCGGTAGTTCAAATCCACTGTTCCCCAGAGAAAGATGGGATGTTCTGTTCCCATAAAAGATTTACGGTCTTGGGTGAGGAGGGAAGAAAATTATAAAGAGCTGATACCAAGGCCTCAAGTAGAAAGAAAATGTTTTGGAAATGATGATGGCAACATATGTACAAATGTGCTTGACACAATGGATGATAACAGTTGTACGAGCCCCCAATAAAATGATTTTTTTTAAAAAGACTTAGACAAGTGTACTAGTGAGAAAATTTGTCTGCAGCCATCCACTGATTGCAAAGACATGCACACAAGCTTTGTGTTTGGAATAAAGTTGTACATGTCTTAACTGGAAAAAAGAGAGTCGGGAGTTTATTCTAAGCACAGTCAGATGAGAGAGGGGTCACTGGTGACCGTTAGGTTTGGGAGAATGGATTGGGGGGTAAATCAGAGTGGTGTCCACCAGGGCAGCCATAGTGCTGAGAGAAACTGATGTCGTGGCAGGGTAGACAGTAGTAGGCAATGAGAAGGAAAGAACCAGGTAAACAGGATTGAGAACCACTTAGGAGGTAGGTGCTACAGGACTTACTGTTTGAGGGGCTCTGGAAAATGGGGATGAGAGATGACCAGCCACCATGAAGCTGCTATTGACTGAGGTAGAAAATGAGGGGCTACGGAAGATGCAGGTGGGGGAGCGGTCAACCATAATGCTGCTGCCATGAACTGAGATCAAAAGCATTGGGGGATCCACTGCTCCACTTTACGGAATCTAGAATGAGGACAGTAGAAACACATATACCTTACTTCACTGAATTCATTCATTCCCTTGGAATTCTAGACTCACTGCACAGGTCTGCACACTTCTAGAGATCAAGAACCGGTTGCATTTATCTAGAACAAGCTGACTTTTCTGGGGACCCCGCGTCTATAACTGTATCCCATCACAAATCATCGGTAGACCTTTTGGGAATAAGAAGCACAAAGGTTCTGGAAAGGCCAGATATGTTAGTCACCAGACCTCAAGATGACATCGCTGGTGAAGCCTCTGCCCTGCGTTGCCCAATCTGCCCTAGAGACAGCCCTGGGGCGGGGAAGCAGTGTGGGAGGGGACCTGACCCCTGTCTACCCAGGGAGCACACCGAACAGTGCGGCTCATTTTCAGAAGGAAAACAGAGTGCTAGAGTTCATTCCTACTCAGTCAATCGGGGCTCCTTATTCATGGGAGAAATAGGTTTACTGTCTTCCTCTTCCAAGGCATGGCAAACTCTACCATTTGATGAGGTTATAGACTACAATACAAAGAGAGAGAGAGAGAGAGAGAGCAACAAACAGAAAAGGAAGTACTTTGTCACTTTATTTTAAAGGAAGCTGAAGAAATAGCTAGCTGCATTACCAAATCCAACAGTTGCAAGTATCAGAAGAAGAATGAGTTTTCCTCTCCTAATATCATTCACCTCAGTAGGATGGGAGGAAAGCAATGAGGCAGACTCATATGGGCTTTATCACACTTATTTTTTTCTTAAGATAAGCTCATAAAGCTGCTATGTTTGTACTTTCCATGAATTATGAAGAAGCTAAGAATAATAGACCACTGTACTCATGGGGATATCAAGGCACCGCCCTTAAGACAATCTCTGTAAGTTACTGTGGAAGCCAGAGGCAAAACTAGAAGACGGAGTCAGACCTGTAGGGTCTCAAGACAGTGTTTTTCTATGTCTGGGTCCAACAGCATCAGCATGGACAAGGAGCTTGATAAAAATAGTAATCCCTGAATCTCAAACCATACCTCTAAAGTATCCCTCTGTATGCTCAGTAAACTTGTGAGTGATTCTGATGAAGAATCATATGTGGGTACCATTGTTCTACTCCAGTGGTTGTCACCTCAGGGGAGATTTAGCTCCCTCATCCCCAGCTCCTTTGGCAATATCTAGTGACCATGTGGGTTGTCATTCCTCAGAGAAGGCAGCCTCTGGCATCTTCTGGGTAAAGATCAGGGTGGCTGCTAAACACCCTCTAAGTCAGTGGTTCTCAACCTTTCTAATGCCACTAACCTTTAATACAGTTCCTCATATTGTGGTGACCCCCAACCATAAAATTATTTCTGTTGATACTTCATAACTGCAATTTTGCTACTGTTATGAATCGGGCAACCCCTGTGAAAGGGTCGTTCAACCCCCAAAGGGGTCACGACCCACAGGTTGAGAACCGCTGCTCTAAATCCTAAGACAGGCTGACATACGCATATATCCCAGTGCCATGGTGGTGAGGTTGAGACATCCCAATCAATTCCAACACCTCAGCAAAGAAAAGTACAGAAAATTAAATGACTTTTAATTTCTGCACTTCAAGGTTAGATCAAGCTCTTTCTAGAAACCTATTCCCATTTACTTTACTCTATGCAATTTTAAAGAACAATGTGATTTCAAGACTCATTACTTGGAGCTCACCTATTCTACTTTAACCAGACTGCCAATAACTGAAGGCCTTAGGAATTATGATTTTTCAGGCTAAAAAGCTGGTGCTAATCCATTTACAGGAAACTGTGTAATATTGTTCCCAGTCTTCCCTGAAATTCTCTTTTATACATACCACCCTGAAAAATAAAAAATGGTTACTAATGGTGATTATTACCCAGCCCAGTGATAAGTTCCCACAATGCTATGTATAAGGGAAGTGTGAAACTTGTCCCAGGTCACCTAGGAGGGGAATGGCAAAGCCAACCTTGGAACCCACATTAGTATAACTCTAAAGATCCTGCTCTTACCCACCTGCCTCCTCAAGGTCCAGCCCCAAACAAACTCACCCAAAGCTCTGCCTCACTTCTGAAGCACTCCTCCTGCAGTAACTCAGACTACTCCCCACATTCCCCTAATTCACAAGGAAACACAGAGAGTCTTTGCCTTGAAACAGCATGTTCTTGGAAGTCGCATGTTAGCAGGTGGAGCAGGCATGTCAGCAGTGCACAATATGTATCTGTGCAAACCAGCTAGCTATGTATATGCAGGTGTATACAAGATGGAAAAAGTTACACATGATCGCCAAGCAGTGGCCTTATGATTTAGTAGAAACAGCCTGATTTTTGTGCTATGCAATTAGATTCAAATCAGTACCTTCCTAGCAGCAGAATCATGGACAAATCAGTGAATCTGTGATCAATGATGAAATAGGGTTTCTGAAACCTACCTTGCAGGTCTGAACTGGTAAGGAAATACACCTTGCAGGGTACATAAGATAGCATCTGGGACAAAGCATATACTGATCAGATGGCAATTGTTATTATACTATTGCTATTACTAGCTAGAGATGCCAACTTACAGAGCCCTGTAAGATGGATAGAACCACCCCACTGTGTGGCCCAGGCTGTGGTCTTCTTGGGAGCAGAATGCCAGGTCTTATCTTCTATGGAGCAATTCATGGGTGAGAACCACCTACCTCTGGGTCTGCGGCTGAGTGCTTAACCCTTGGTTACCTGGACTCCTTAGTAATACCACTACTAATGCTACTATTGTATGCAAAATGGGCAAACCTAAAAGATGTCAAAGAAAGAAACATGACTGGGCTTATGCAATCAATGTGATTTCAAGTGTTTTGCACATGTCACATTTCTGCATTTAGAAGTGCATCACTAATATATGAGGTATGTAAAAAAAGTATCGCTACTAGGGTTCTGGTTCATACATGCATGTGTTTCTGTGAAACAGAACATGTCTGCATGCAGCAGATGGAAACAGAAAATTCTCTCAGGCACACGCTTGCCTTGGTCAGCAACACACTTGCTTCCAAATAATAATAATAATAATAAACGATCCAAACAAAACTGCAACTTCCAAGGGGATCTGCTGGGTCACTTAAATTCAAGACAAGAGGTCAAGTCACAAGGTGATGGTAACTTCTGTGTGGGATTTCAAAATGGCAATCTTGATAGCTTTTTTTCAAAGCTGCACAGGATGACCAAGGTTGACCAAGAGGATTATTAAAGAAAAAGCTTAAAAAATTGAAACCGCTATTGCGGGTGAGAAAAATGTAAAAAAAAAATGTGCTGAAGGGTTTTTTTTCTTCCATCATGACGATGCACCTGTTCATTCTTTGAGGGTGGGAAGGGTATCCTTTGAAAATGCCCTTGGCAAACCTTATCCCATCCACTCTGCAGCCCTGATTCTGATACTTTTGTTCTTTGTGAGGATGGCATGACCCCGCAGAGTTTCCGTCGGTTGTGCATAAGGTCGCTTTGGTTGGAAATACTGCAAGGACACGTAACAACAATAACATTTTCTTTTTAGCAATAGTGTTCACTTACATTACAGAAATCAGACTGCTTTACCAATAACAGCAGGAAACACTGTTCCAGGACCAAAAGCATGCGCACCCATGTTTCCCTAGGACAGTGGTTCTCAAACTGTGGGTCGCGACCCCTTTGGGGGTCGAAGGACCTCTCACAGGGGTCGCCTAAGTCCATCAGAAAACACTTATTTCCAATGGTCTTAGGAACTGAGACATTGCTCCTCTATCCGTCTCCAAGTGGGTCTGCCCACACGCAGATATGCCCACATACGAGGACCTGGCGTGGACGATTATCCATGCTACACCATGCTTCAGGACACAATTTCATTGATTTGTCATTAGAAATAAATATTTCATAATATAGAATTATATGGTTGTTGTGATGCATCACTATGCTTTAATGATGTTCAATTTGTAACAATGAGAATACATCCTGCATATCAGAGATTTACATGAGAATTCACAACAGTAGCAAAGTTACAGTTATAAAGTAGCAATGAAAAGAACTTTACGGTTGGGGGTCACCACCACATGAGGAACTGTATGAAAGGGTCACAGCATTAGGAAGGTGGAGAACCACTGCGGTAGGGAAAGGAAATTCCCAACAATTTATGGGGGGAGAGCGCCTATGACGGTCCCTTTTGGAGGCTGGAGAATACCAATCCTTCACGCTTATCACCACCGTTCACAATTCAAACCAAAAACAGATGCACAGAAAGAGAACACAGCATGGTGGGCCAGGACCGAAAGTACGTAAAACATGGACTGACCACCAGGTGTTTAGAGTCTACTTCAAAAGGTGATGGAGAATAAAGAAAGATGGGAATGCTATTTCACGCAGCGTATGTTGACTGTAAGACAAAACTACAGGCAAAGAAAGGGGTATAAGGAATCGAAAGGGTGGAGGAAGACTGCATTTTAAGATCATTTTAAAAGGTTGAGTACAAAGGAAGCTCTCCGCAGTGTTTTGCAAAGGCCAGGAGAGAGGGAGTAAGGTGCTGGAAAGAGGCGGAGGGATTCAAGCTGCCTTCTTTCCCAAAGAAACTGCAAGAGATGAAAAAGGTCTGCGCTGAACAGGGACTTCTAACGGTGCTTCTTAGAGAGCTGCTTCCACAAAGCCGGAGGGTTAGCTGGGAACAGTCGGCAGCAGTACCTGGACAGCCGGCAGGGGTCACAGAAAGATGTGGAACCGGGCCAAGAGATCTGATGTTTGAGTCTCTGGATCACTTAATGGCCAAGAAACATCCACTGGTGTTATGTGTTGTTTTTGCTTTCTCTTTAAAATTTTTTTTTATTTAGTGTACTTTCTTCAGGTAGAATTCTCCCCAAGCAGCATCAAAAAATGAAATCAGATCAATATGAAGCTGCTGGAATAGGAGCCTGGAAGCTCACTGCATATACCCTTAAAGCACTGGAACAGGATCTGTAAATACAACTTTGAAAATCGATGATCGCTTCCATCAACCTTTGTTGGCCTGGTTCTGCTGTAAAACAGCTCTTCAAATGTGTGTCTGATGTACACTTAGTAGTCAAGCCAGCACTGCCATCTGCCAAGGCAGGCACAGCTAGCTATTCTTAAGTAGGGATGAGAGCTACGTCTTTATACTAACTAATAAGACACCATACTTATGCGTGAGGCCATAAATAAACTTACTGATGATCCCTCTTCTGCATGAAATAATCTAAAAGTTGTTAACATCTGCCAGACCCCTTTTATTAAGGCTCACACATGGTCAGTTTCACCAATTGTTTGTTTATCTTCTGTAGCCAACTGAAAGTTTACACGTTCAGGGGAATAACATGTCCCCCAGAGAGAGAGGTGGAACAGGCTATTCAGAAAGCAAGCCAGGCTGGCGACAGGAGCTGGTGATGGGGACAGAGGTGATGCTTTAAGTGAAGTCATGGAAAGACGTGAAAGAGCAGAGGCTACCCATGAACGCACACCCCAGAGAGGGAA
>NW_022103904.1:3056725-3059877 GCF_000313985.2 Echinops telfairi
CATGACAGAGTCGGCAAGGAGAACGAAGGTAAAGATCACTTGGTTTAGCCAACAGGAAGGCCCTGGTGTCATCAAAGTGGGCTGGTCTACAATGGGCAGAATTGTTATTCATGCAAACATTAACTGGCCTCGCTGTGGAAAATAGCCTGGCACTTCTTCAAAAGTTCCACAGAACTCCCACAGGAGCCAGCAATTTCACTCCTAAACACCGACCCACAGCCCGTGAAAGCAGGGACGGAAGCACACACTCGCAGACCAATGACACTGCGGCACGCAGCCCAACAGCCAAACTCACTGTCTTCTAGTCCATGCTGACGCACAGCGAGTCTATAGGACAGGACAGAACTGCCCTGTGAGTTTCCCAAATGGTAATGGTGGACGGGGTGGAAAACCCATCTTCCTCTCGAGGAGAGGCTGGTGGTTTCCAAGTGCCAACCTTGTGGCTCATAGCCCAATGTGTTACCACCACCCCACTAGGGCTCCTGTTACAATAGCCATAAGGCAAAAACAGCCTTTGCTCATCAACAGAGGAAGACACAAACTGTGATACGGACATACAATGGAATGCTATTTATTCATGAAGAACTGCTGTATACGACGCCATAGAAGAACCTTGAACTTGTGCTGAAATAAGTCAGACACAAAGGAACGCCTATTTCATTGATACACGAGATATCTAGAACAGACTAATGCACAGAAACAAAGGCTTATTAGGGATTCGCAGCAACCACAAGAGGGGTGGGGAATGAGGAGTTATTGCAAATTAATGTTCAGGGCGATGAAAACCTTGTAGAAATAGTGGTGATATCTGTACTCTATGATGAAGGTTATTAGTGTCTCTGAATTGTATACTGAACAGTAATTAAAATGTTTGCACGTAGAATGATCAGAACGTGGAGGGAGGGTGGGGTAGAAAGGGGGAACCTCCTTCCGGGGGGATGCACAACAGAAAAGTGGGTGAAGGGAGACGTCAGACAGTGTAAGATATGATAAAATAATAATAATTTGTAAATTATCATGGGTTAATGAGGGAGGGGGAGTGGAGGGGGAGGGAGGAAAATGAGGAGCTGATGCCAGGGGCTTAGGTGGAGAGCAAATGTTTTGAGAATGATAAAGGCAATGAATGTACAAATGTGCTTTACACAATTGATGTATGCATGGATTGTGATAAGAATTGTATGAGCCCCCAATAAAATGATTAAAATAAAAAAATAATGATCAGAACAAAATTTTAAGTGCTTAATGTGCACAGAGTTTTGTGTTAAGAATGATGAAATTTTATTTTTAGAAATAGTGGAGAGGGAGGCCAAAAGTTGCTGGGTCAAGAGGAGGCTTCTCCAAGACAGAAAATAGAAGAGCTTACATTTAAAGGTAGAGAAAGAAAACAGGAACAAAGGAAGAAGATCCTAGTGGGGCAAGCCTCAAAGAAGATGGAGAGGGTGGGTTCGAACATGTTATCAGTTGTCCTCCAGTTGATCCTGATGCAGGGTGATTTCATGAGACAAGAGTTACGAGAGACTAGAAATCTTGAGGGGAGAGTAGGGCTAATTTTTCCTTCTTCCGCTGCACAGTGGAAAAGGAACACAGGAGGGTGGATGAAAGAGGCTTCGGCAGACCCATGGATGCGTTCAAACAGAGAAGCAGAGATGCAGGAGTGGCAGCTTACTGGCCACAGTGTGAGCCATGGGAAGCGAGGGCTGGGGCTTGGGGAAGGAGGGGAAGTTGGTACTGACAGCTCAGAGGGTTTGCTGAATACAGAAGAGTTTCTGCCCAGAAACATCAAAAGATGGCAGTTACTATTGTGTACGCGTATTGAAAATACAGTAACAAGTTCACAGCAAGAGTTTATTGCATGTCCAGTTAGCCTCTGAGAGGTTAGTGTCCTATTACTTTATAATTGGGCGCTGCCTCCTACATTCCATATTTTCTAATTCTCTCTACTTCCTAAACATGGGGGGGGGGGACGGATAGGTAGTGTGAGGGGGGGGGTGCTTTCATAGAGAGAAAGCAAAGGAAGGTAAAGATCGAGGGAAAGGTAAAAAAAATACAGAATATCCAGTTCTCTAATCTAATGAGAGAGAATCTTGGTCAAACTAACAACAGCTGCTTTCTTGAGTAATGATTCTGAGCAGGTGGGAGAGGGGATAAGTACTGAGTTATTTTCACACATTTTCTTTAATCTTCAGAACAACACGATTTTTGTTGTTAGGCACCGTGGTGTCCATTCAGACTTTCACGGACCCTTGCACCAAAACAAGAAGCAGGGTCGGACCCTAGGCCAGCCTCACAATTGCTGTTTGAGCCCAAGGCCGCAGCTCCTCCGTCCGTCCGTCCACCTCACTGAGGGTCTTCCTGTTTTTATTTGTCTGTCCACTTTATCAAGTGATGATTCCCTAGGCCTGGAGACGCCTAATCGCATGTCCGGCCTGCATGAGATGAAGTTTCACCCTCGTCACTTCTAAAGAACAGGCTGGCTGCCAACACAGATTCCTTTGATCTTCTGGCATCTGTTGGGCACTTTGAATATTCTTTGCCAAAATCATAATTCAAAGCCATACATTTTTCTTTGTCCTTCGTTATTCATTGCCCAGCATGCTCATGCATATGAGATGATTGAAAAGAACATGACTTGTGTCAGGGACACCTTTCTGGCTCAAGGTGACGGTTGGGATTTTTAGCGCTTTAAAGAGGTCTATGGCAGTGGAGTTCCCCACTGCGATATCTATTGCTTGCATGGGCATTGATGAGGTGGACCCAAGTACGACGAAACGTTGGACAGCTTCAGTCTGTTCTCTGTTTACCAGGACGTGGCTTACTAGCTTCCCTTGGGAGGATTTTTGTTTTCTTTATGTTGAGGTGCAATCTCTGCTGGAGGTGGAAGTCTTTGATCTTCACAGTAAGTACCTTAATTCCTCTCCAATTTCAGCAAGGAAGCCGGTGTCACCTGCATTTCGCAGTTTGGGAATGAGTCTTCCTCCAATCTTGATTTCAAGTTCTTCATCAAGTCCAACTTCTTGGGTGTTTTGCTCAACCTACAGAACGAGTATGGTGAAAGGAACAGCGAGTCTATAGGACAGGACAGAACTGCCCTGTGAGTTTCCCAAATGGTAATGGTGGACGGGGTGGAAAACCCATCTTCCTCTCGAGGAGAG
>NW_022103904.1:3059977-3062615 GCF_000313985.2 Echinops telfairi
AGGCCTGGAGACGCCTAATCGCATGTCCGGCCTGCATGAGATGAAGTTTCACCCTCGTCACTTCTAAAGAACAGGCTGGCTGCCAACACAGATTCCTTTGATCTTCTGGCATCTGTTGGGCACTTTGAATATTCTTTGCCAAAATCATAATTCAAAGCCATACATTTTTCTTTGTCCTTCGTTATTCATTGCCCAGCATGCTCATGCATATGAGATGATTGAAAAGAACATGACTTGTGTCAGGGACACCTTTCTGGCTCAAGGTGACGGTTGGGATTTTTAGCGCTTTAAAGAGGTCTATGGCAGTGGAGTTCCCCACTGCGATATCTATTGCTTGCATGGGCATTGATGAGGTGGACCCAAGTACGACGAAACGTTGGACAGCTTCAGTCTGTTCTCTGTTTACCAGGACGTGGCTTACTAGCTTCCCTTGGGAGGATTTTTGTTTTCTTTATGTTGAGGTGCAATCTCTGCTGGAGGTGGAAGTCTTTGATCTTCACAGTAAGTACCTTAATTCCTCTCCAATTTCAGCAAGGAAGCCGGTGTCACCTGCATTTCGCAGTTTGGGAATGAGTCTTCCTCCAATCTTGATTTCAAGTTCTTCATCAAGTCCAACTTCTTGGGTGTTTTGCTCAACCTACAGAACGAGTATGGTGAAAGGATACAGCCTTGATGCATACCTCTGCTGATGGAAAACTCACAGTATCCCCCTTTTTGTTTAAATACCTGCCTCCTCATCTACGTACCGGTTCCACAGGCACACCATGACGGGCTCTGGCATGGCCATGCTCCACAATGTTCGCTACAATTTATGATCCACACAGTGGGATGCCTTTACACACTCAACACACACACAGGTATATGGCGGCAGCCTCTGCTTTCAGTCAAGGTGCATCTGACGCCATCAGAAGTGTCCAGCTTACATTTCTAGTGAACTCCCTGGTCATGATCTGCTACAACTTCTTATGAAAGATCTTCAGCAAAAATGTACTTCTCTGTGATGGTGATGACTGTGTTCCATAATTTACACATGCTGTTGGATTTCGGTCAGTTGGTCCCGCAAGTAGCAAATTATCATCCCACTTTCCCAGAAGGAAGATACTGAGTAGCAAAAAGGCAAAATGAGCTTATCCTAAAAGGCAATCCAATATTCACCCCTCACTTTCAACACCCTTGGAACCCATAGGATGTATCTCTTATGCCACATTGCTTTTTAGTAGAGGACTCTTAACTCAGAGTCAATTCCAACTCATAGCAACCCTAAAGATTTACAGGTTTTCAAAGCTGTAAATCTTTACAGGAGCAGAACCTCATCTTACTTCCATGGAGCAACTGGTGAGTTTGAACTGCCAACCCAATGACTAGCAGCCTAAGTCCTAACCCACCATGCCACCAGAGCTCCTAAGCAAGATGCCTATCATCAAAGAAAGACTCAGGTGTCTACACTCTTGAATGAGAAATATGCTGTTCTGTAAATAGTAAGTAGCAAGAATAATGGATGTAGGAGTCTTTGGGCTTTGGTGTATCCAGACAACCACTATTTTCAACCTCAAGTGGCTCTCTGAGGTTGAAGCGCAGTTATTAGACAAGTAAAGGCCAGAGAAGAACCAGGAGCTGGTTGGTGGATATCTCTCTTAAGAATTTCATCCCATACAACAAATGCAATTTGTAAAGTGCTTTGAGTGGCTTTTCTTGATGAGTGGAAATGGAAAATTGGTCCCTCAAAACTTAAAAATGAAGATAAACAAGTATGCCCAAGTGAGCATCCTCTCAAATACAGCAAATACTGTTAAAAGCTGACCAAGAGAATGAAGAATGCGAAAATTACCATTCAGGAAGCCTCAGGTATGGGTCTCCGATACAGTTTATAGTCAATGGCATGAGGCACCATATGCGACCTCATCTGGCTTTCCTATTGCCACTAGGCAGGGGTCAGACATGCCTTCATCCTCTCTCCTTCTGTACCCTATTCTGACACCAATCATTCCTCCCATGGCACTCTACTTCTACACTGGGTATGATAATTTGTTGCCATGGCCACAGCGAACCCACAGACAATACTCACTATTAAGGGGCTTTATTAGGGAAGTTAATAGGTTACAATGAGCTCATTGCCTAATGAAGATTTCTCAAACTTCAGGTTCCCCAGTACTTAGAACAACCACAGGTTGAGAGCCCTACTTCTGGCCAACAGATTTAAAAATCCCTGTACATGGAGTGGGATTGTAAGTTTTAAGTTTTTCACAAACACACTAAGTGTTTCTTGTGTAAGAATCAGGGATGGGGAAACATTTTTCTGCCAATGGACATTTGGATATTTATAATATCACTCTTGGGCTATACTGGTCAAACTTTTAATGAACTCATCCCTCGACAAGAGCAAAGTAAAAGGAAGTAGAGGAAAGAGCCAGGAGGCAAAGGACATTTATAGAGGCCTAAGTACAGGCATGTACATATGTAAATATCTATATAATGGGAGGGAATAGAACTATGTACTCATATCTATATGTTAAGAATTAAGGTTGCAGATAGACATTAGGCCTCAACTCAAGTATTCCCTCAACACGAGAACACTTTGTTCTAACAATCCGGCATTCTGTGATGCTCACCTTCCTGACACAATTGCGGAAGACAAAAT
>NW_022103904.1:3063593-3067377 GCF_000313985.2 Echinops telfairi
GGTTCTACCCTGTTCGATAGGTCACCCTGAGTCAAATCTGACTCCTTGGCAGTGAGGTTATTGCTTTTGTTTCTTTTGGAGTTGGTGTTTTCAATGTGATGGCTGGGATGGCTTCTCTTTAGTGAGGCATGTGACGTGGGCTGCCCTTGATGGAGTCTTGGACCTGACACAGCCCCCAGGCCAGACATTTCTCACTCCTGCTCTGGATAAAGATAACACAATGTGATGCATAGATACTGAGAAAAGAGGCCTAACCCAACTTCTGTAAATACCTTTCAGTATAATCACAGCTATCTAGATCCAAAGGAAGCAGAACTTTCTAATACAGAGGTGACCCAGGTGCAATGGGAGAGACATGGACTACACAATACTTACTGAACAAGGTAGGTGATTACGAGAAAACCCAAGTAATAATCAATATTCTACTCCTTATAGCTCAACAAGAGTACATTTCTTATTCTCTTGCCATCTTACTACTAGGTCAAGAAACAGCACCTGACCCTGGCACTGATGTGAGTCTCAGCACAGCCCTATGAGCTTCAGAACAAGTATCTGGGTTTCTAAATCTTTCTGCAGGTCTCCATGTGAGAGTCCCGGGAGAACGACAAGTGAGTCACGTGTTCAGTCTTTGGAGTAAGAGAGGCCTGGCTTTGTGTCCTTGTTCTGTCGCTGACGTGCAAAGCACTTAGCTTCTTTGAACTTTAATATTCTCACCTATAAAATCATAATATAAACCAATTATGAGACAAAGTAACATCTTGCACCTCCTGATAGGATGAACCAACAATGATACAACCTCATCTCTCTGGCATTTCTGCCAAAACACAAGGCCTAGAATTCCAGTCACAAGGAAACATCAGACAAAGAGATGCCTTGTAGTCCTCAACAAAATGTCAAGGTTGCAGATAAAAAGAGACTAGAGAGGCATGGCAATGAATGCATGAATGTTCCTGGAGACATAGCTGCAAGGGACCTTACTGAGAATTCTGGTGAAATTTGAAGATGGACTATGAATTTTGAATTAGGAAACAGTGTTGAAGCAATGTTAACTTTCCTAACTTTTAGAACTGCACTGTGTTTATATAAGAGGCTTGTTTCATTCTTAGAGAATACACACTGAGTATTTAGGGATAAAGAACAGTAATGCCTCCAAGTCTCCCCACTGGTTTAGGGAAATTACAGTATATGCTATGAACCAACCCAACCAAATCCAACACCATTGAGTCAATTTCCATGCACAACAAACTCAACGTATGGTGTTCGAACTGCCTTAAAAGGTTGTCAAGACTGTAAATCTTTCTGGAGCCTGATGACCACATCTTCCTCTCAGAAGGCAACTGGTGGGTTTGAACTACTGATATTTTGGTTATCAGTGAGTGCTTTAACTACTTCGTGACAGGGCTCCTATACTAGGGGGCTTCCAAAAGTTCATGGAAATGGAAAAATAGAATGAAAAGATAATGGAATTTTCCATAAGCTCTTTGAACTCTCATGGTACATTATACCTATTAAAATAAAAAGCATGCCATGCAGTTGACTTCAACTACTAGTTACCGGGTAGGGCTTCTGAAATTGTAAATCTTTATAGAGCAGACACTATAAGGCATCACATCAGCCCAGGCTCACCACAGGCAGGAGAGGACGAAATCCTACCTTGCTGCAGCCACTGTTCCTTTGGGTGGAGCTAACCCTAGGCCTACCTATATTTTGTCCACACCACAGTCCTAATTCCATTTAGTATAGACCAAGTAGTCCAGACTTTATCATTATTATTATTATTTTTAGGCAAATTCAACTAGCATTTTTTCCCTCAAACAACATAAAAGAAATGATGTTTTCATCCAGACACAAATGGGCATCTCTAGTTCTGTGGGTTGCTTCTGGGATTATACAACTCTACCTCAGATATTCAAATTAAAAATGACAGGGAATTGCGATACCTTTTACAATACCCAAACCCCAACCCATTGAGTTGATTCTGACTCATAATGACCCTGTAGGGTGGAGGTAAACGTCTCCTTCGGGTTCCTGAGACTGGAAATCTCCCCAGGAGCTGGCAGCCTCATCTGCCTGCGGGCTGGTGAACTGGAGCCACTGACCTGTGCCTACCAGCCCAACACCTGAACCATGTGCCACCAGGCTCTTCCGTCTGTGACAGAACCCTAAAAATGTATCCTTTCGTACAATCAAGCTCAAGCTCAACTAATTGTAATTTGACCTATATCATCTATCTTAATGATTCCTCCTAGATTCATGAATCCTATGTAACACGTAACAATAATCTTCAACTAAATACTAAAACCCTCACGAGGAAAAAGAAAAGAAATTTGAAGTCACAATCACAAAGTATTATCTAGAACAGAAAGGGGAAAAAAAGAAAAGAAATACTATGCTACCCTATCTTGAAAACATAGTAAGTCATTTACATTCCTATATTCTATGCTTTGTGAAACTTGCAGGTGTATGTTAGGGCTCAATCCTTTTCCCCTTAAATCATTTGCTCTAGAATAACTATAGTGGCAGAAGGACAAAAATAACCATAAGGCATTACCCTGGTATCAAATAATAACCAACAGCCAGAGAGTGAGACTCTCCAGATTCAAGGATGTCTTTATAGGTACAAACATCAAAGAAAATATGTTTCTGATCATTTTATAAAATTCCATAAATATTTGTACTAGCTGCTGTTAATTCTGACTCTTGGTGACCCTGTAAGTATCAGAGTTGACCTGGACTAATGAGGATTTTTAATGGCTGATTTTCAAAAGTAGGTCACCAGGCCTTTCTTCCAAGATGCCTCTAAATGAACTTGAAACCTCCCTCCTTTCGGTTAGCAGTCAAGCACGTTAACCATCTGTACTGCTCACGACAAAACAAACACATTGATTTGTTTGTGTGTTGATGTATAAACATATACACCCTCAGTCATCACCCATCAAATAATATGCTAGATACATTGTGGATTCTACATTCATAAAATTACAATGGCTGGGATCCAAGGCTGAGCCCTGCCATAATAATCACATTAAATCATTCTGAATATGGTACCAAAGTACCACCAAAGTACATTCTTGGCCCGTTTTGCAAAAAGGGAGGGGAAAAAATAATGGAGAGAATAATTTTTGCACTGCTGTCATTGACACAGCTGGCACACAGTCATGGGCACAAAGGCAGGCCCTGGTGAGCCTCCTCTATGTGGGTGGCCCCAAGCCCAGTACACTTGTCCCTCCAGCCCCCATCACAGCTACAGACACAAGCTCCACATTGACAGAGTCCAAGTAGATGCTAGATCGTAAAAACTCCACCCACGCCCACTGCACTTAATGTGGAAATCAAAAAACCCTGAAACTCCCTTTTCACAGGGTTTTCAACACGGCCAGAGAGAGAAGGGAGTCTAGGAAGATTCTAGTAAAGAAAGGAACGGAAAATACACCCCCTCGACTGCTCTCATTACTACTAACCTGGTCGATTTCCATCAGTTTGGGGTAGGCGCCTGGCCATTCTATGGCCACCTTGACGATGTCTGCGGGAGGCGGCATTGTGAACCCCGAATAAGTCCAAAGCCAGTGGAACTGGGTGTCTGAGGGCGCAGACAAGTGCACGTGTCCGTACCTAGTGAGAAATGACAAAAAGAGAAAGAAAAGGCGCTCAATGCAGAGGCTGGACAAATTCTGCTTCATCATTTCCTGTTTTCACTGGTGGTTACATATGAGAGCAGTCCCAGTGTGCACACTGGGGTTGAAGACGCTAGGGCACCCACTGCACATCTAGCAAGCTTGCTCCC
>NW_022103904.1:3072554-3075047 GCF_000313985.2 Echinops telfairi
CTTTTTGGAAGCTAGCAGAGTATTGTAGATTTTAGTAATAAGGCCTTTGTCTGTTGTGTCATTGCTAAAGATGTTTTCCCAGTCCATGGACTCTCTTGGTGAATTCTTTCAATGTACACAGTTGTTTTTATCTTCAGTATATCCCATTTGTCAATTTGTGCCTCCTCTGTGTTTGTGTTCTTCCCTATTTCTGATAGTCTAGGTATTCCCTGTGCCAAAGTTCTCAAGTTGGCCCGAATTCCCTCATTGATGGCCTAATAATCTGGGGGTTAACTTCAAGGTCTGTGATCCACCTTGAGTTTATTCTTGTGCATGGTGTGAGATAAGGGTCTTGCTTCATTTTTCTGTAGGTAGATATCCATTTTTTTCCAGCAACACTTGTTAAAGAGGGCATCTGTTTCCCATTGGATATTTTTTGGTACCCTTATCAAAGATCAGTTGACTGTATGCTGCTGATTTTATTTCTGGGTTTTCAGTTCTTTTCCATTGGTCTGAATATCTGTCACTGTACCAATACCATGTGGTTTTAAAAACTGTGGCTGTATAATATATGCTAAAATCAGGTAGAGCAAGCCCTCCCACTGTGTCCTTCTTCTTGAGCAGTTCTCTGCTAATTCTGGGCTTCTTCCCCCTCCATATGAAGTTGGTAATCAGTTTTTCCATTTCTTTGAAGACAGATGAGGGTAATTGTATCGGGATAGCATTAAACTTATATAGTGCCTTAGGCAAAACTGACATTTTTACTATATTGGGTCTTCCAATCCATGAGCATGGGATATTCTTCCATTTGGTGAGGTCACTCTTGGTTACTTATACTAGCGTTCTGTACTTTTCCTCATACAGATTTTTTGTCCTTTTAGTCATATATATCCCTAGATATTTCAATTTGTCCTTGGCTATTGTGAAGGTTACCACCTTTATGATCTCCTCTTCTGTGGTCTTAGCCAATCGATGTATATAGCAGTCCGATGGACTCCTGTTTGTTAATGTTGTATCCTGCCACTCTGCCAAACTCCTCTATTGCTTCCAGTAATCCCCTTGTGGAGCTTTTGGGATTTTCCATATATAAAGTCACATCACCTGCAAATAATGATAGTTTCACTTCTTTTTCCCCCAAATGAATATCTTTGATGTCTTTTCTTTGCCTTATACTGTTAGCTAAAGCCTCCTGTATGATATTAAATAAGAGTGGGGAGAAGGGGCATCCTTGTCTGGTCCCCTTTCTCAGTGGGATTCTGTTAGTCTTTTTTCCATTGACTACCACGTTGGCTGTTGGTTTTTCATATATAGCTTGTATTGTCTTGAGGAATTTTCCTTCCATTCCTATCTTCTCAAGTGTCTTCAACAGGAATTTATGCTGGATGTAGTCGAATGCTTTTTCTGAATCTATCGATATCATGTGTTTTTTATAGTTTTTCATGTCAATGTGGCGAGTGATACTAATGGTCTTTCGTATGTTGAACCATCCCTGTATCCCTGGTATGAATCCCACTTGGTCATGGTGAATTATTTGTTTTATATATTTTTGTACTCTATTGGCCATTATTTTGTTAAGGATTTTTGCATCGATGTTCATTAGGGATATTGGTCTGTAGTTCTCAATTCTTGTGGGATCCTTGCCTGGTTTCGGTATCAGAGTTATACTAGCTTCATAGGAGTTTGCCATCTTTTTCTATGTTCTAGAAGAGTTTGTGTAGGATTGGTGTTAGTTCTTCCCTAACTGCTTGGTAGAATTCTCCAGTGAAGCCATCTGGTCCAGGGGATTTTTTTGTTGGTCATCCCTTGATAACCTTGTCTATTTCTTCTATTGATATGAGTCTGTTGAGATTCTTGACATCATTTGGGGATAGTTTAGGGAGGGATTGTGGGGGGATACAGAGAAGAGAGGGAAATAAAAGTAACAATATAGTTGAGCCCTGATCCCTGTCTGTTGGGCTGCTCATGGGTAAGTTCATCCATATGAGACAGTCATAAAAGCAACATTGATAGGTGGGAGAGTATATGCGTTTTAAATTTTTGACAAATATTTACAAATATCCCCTCGTAGGTTATTCCAATGTATACTCCCGTAGCAGTATATGAGCTTGCCTATTTACACACTACCTCATGCACAGATTGGATTTCTGCAAACCTGATAGGTTGCAAAAGAAAAAACATCTATCTGGTTGAACTTTTAACTTGTATTTCCCTTAATATTGACTGAGATTGAACAATAAGAGGAAAAGTGTTATGTACACTTTTCCATGGCTGTCCAAATCCCCTGCCCGTTTTCAATGGAATTCTTGGTCATTCCTTTCTTTTTAAAAAACATGTTTATTTCATTTTTAAAATGCATCTCCTCGGCAGGAAGATTCTACTACACACATGGGCTGTTTCTTTGTTGGGAGCCGGCCCTAGCAGACATTCTCAAGGTCCTTCACACAGTGACCGGCCCTAGTGGAAAATTACTGGCAGGTGGTTATGCCTTAAAAGATATCTTAGTCACCAAAGCTT
>NW_022103904.1:3075475-3084035 GCF_000313985.2 Echinops telfairi
GACGCAACATTTCTTCATTGGTCCACTATGGGCCTGACCAGTTGCTATCCCAGATCAGTGGCAGTTAGATGTTGTTGAGATGTTAGAGATAGCAGAGCTAATACCAAACGAAGCCTCAACAACATCAGCAATAGAAATGTCTAGCTATAAATAGCTACCTTTACTTCCTCACAAGTCAATGAAATGAACCAAAACAAAATTGCCGCTTCTTTGCCCAAGGATGATTAGTGAAGCCCGCTGTAAAGTTAATCAGTGCTAACCAGCAAGAGTAAATCTATAAAGCAGTCGCTTAGTCATCTGGTCAACAAATAATTAGTGTGTCTCAACTCTGTGCCAAGCCCTGTCTCACTGTAGGTGACACAGCAGCAAATGTAGATATTAGACGTTAACAAGGGCCATGGAGAAAACTGTAAAGCAAGGAAGGAGGATCTGAACTAATGTGTGAGTCAAGGGCAGAAACACAATAATAGTAATAAAAAGGCTTAGATACATTGTTGCCAAGAATGATCATCACAAAAACAAAGGAATAAACAACATGGAGAGATAAAAAGTAACATAAAATAAAATAAAAACTGGACACTGCACAAGGTGGCATTTGAGTCGAAACCTATGAGAGGTGAACTCATGTAGGTATCTGGCCCTCCAGGCCATGGGAATAGCAAAGACCCTGAGGCAGGTATGATCCTAGAATAAGTAATGACTCAAACAGAGTATAAGCACAACATGAGTCATTCACAGTTGGGTCATCGCTTGATAGATAAGTTTTATCTTCTACCCCCAACCCAAAAGGCACTTCAACCACGCTTCTGAGCAATGACTTCATACAACTCTATCTACACAAGGCATTTTAGCAAACTAAACAAAATGACTTAACATCTGTAATCTCTGAGTGACTTGAGTTTCAGTTGCCCCAACAATGAGTCACTGATTTTTCTCTAGGTACAAGTTTCCAATGGCTTGAACAGGTGGCTTCTCCTGCCTGTGCGTCTATTCCAAAAAAAATATGAGAATTGGAGAAAGACTCCAACATACTTTACCTTTCAAGGGATGGAAAGTGATTCTTTTAAGAAAAGAGGTGTGTGTGGTGGGGGGGGGGTTTAGAAATGCTGTCACAGTGAGAGCACCGTGTCTCCCTAGGGGAGGACCATCACCACATCCACATAGACAAGTCCTGTAGTAAGCTAAAAAGCACTTTCCAACACTCACCCTGGGGAATAATGTATTCTCCTTCAAAACATGTGCAAACTGGAAAGAAGAGCAGGAGCTATTAGAAAGTGAATTCTACAGAAGCAGGTATCGGATTTCACAGCTAGGTATCCTGGCTGGTCGAATTCATCTGTTCCTTTTATTGTTATTCGTTGCCTTGGAGCTCATTCGGATCCAGGGGTTTTCATGAATGTAACCAATAGCAGGCCGACATAGGGCCAGTTTTCCAAGATTCTTCTGGGTAGGTTCAAACCATCAACTCTTGAGCCACTATTCAAATGCTTTACCATATGCACCATCCAGGTGCCTTCTATATACCCACCATGCACCCCACAGCAATATCATAATCAGCATAAGTATACCCAGTCTCTTCTATATTCTGTGGCAAGCACACACAAGACCCAGAAACCCAATTGCTGTCACATGGACACCAACTCGTGGTGGCTTTATTTGTATCAGCGTACAACTGGGACGCACAGCTTTCATTAACTGATTTATCAAACCACATGATCTTCAGAGCCACCTCTGGGGGACTCCAACCTCCAACCTGCTGGTTAGTAACTGAATGTATTCGTCATTTGTACCACCCATAGATCACCGAAGACCCAGCAGACCACCCTCAAAATCAATACACATTTTGGGGAAAAGATGGCAAATCCCATACATCGCATGAAAAAAAGAATAACCACTTCAATATATCTCCGAATAGAATATATGCTAATCTATGTTTGCACATAAAGTGATTCAAGAATTCAGACGAATAATTCCTAAATGTTTCCATTGGAGTCATCTAGCCAGGCTTCACAGAGAAGGTGGTTTCTTAAGAGAGATTTTGAGATTATGAGATATATTTTCTCATTAAAGCTATTCTTCCTTTCTCTTTTTTTAAGGTCTAAAGCTCCTGAAGGAAGCCAGTGTCCTGTTCGTCACATAATAGTGCAGGACATCAAGGAGAAAGAACAAAGGAAGCAACAAGGGGTAAAAGCTACAACCATACACGAGTAAAGCAAAATCTGTTGCTGTAGAATTGATTGGTTAGGATAGAGGCCGGCTGTCTCATTAGCAGTTCAGGGCTGTAACTGTTATGGAAGCAGACAGCCTCCCCTTTCTCTTGTAGATGGGTTGGTGAGTTTGAACCACTGACCTTTCAGTTAGTGGCCAAGTGCTTAACCACAGCACCACCATGGATATTTCTAAATTATAGTGGCCATCATATGAAATACTCTAGAATTCATGGTCTAAAGCATGCACAAATGGAAAGGGTGGCTGTCTTTAGAGTCTCGCGATGCAAAAGAAACACAAGAGGGAGAGAAGGAAGGAGGGAGAGATGGAGGAAGGGATGAAGGAAGGGAAAAAAAGCAAACAGAGAGGAAAAAAACAAAACAGAGTCCCAAGGTGTAGTTAACAAATGCTTAAAAGCCCAAAGTGCAAATCAGCAAATGTTTCTTCCATACTCACCGGTAAGATCACACCTTGAGACCAAGTCACCGGTTCCTGAGTGTGATTCCAGAAATTCAGTCTCAGCCACAGGCCTTGTCTCCAAGTAATCAGCTACTTCGAATCAAACTAGGATGTGTACAAATATCCACTCACTAACTGAGCTACTCTTTTTTTTTCTAATCATTTTATTAGGGGCTCATACAACTCTTATCACAATCCATACATACATCAATTGTGTAAAGCGCATTTGTACATTCATTGCCCTCATCATTCTCAAAACATTTCCTCTCCACTTAAGCCCCCGGCATTAGGTACTTATTTTTCCCCTCCCTCCCTGCTCCCCCCTCCCTCATGAACCCTTGATAATTTACAAATTGTTATTTTGTCATATCTTGCCCTGTCCAACGTCTCCCTTCACCCATTTTTTGGTTGTCCGTCCCCCATGGAGGAGGTCACATATAGTTCCTTGTAATTGGTTCCCTTTCCTACCCACTCTCCCTCGACCCTCTCAGAATCACCACTCACACCACTGGTCCTGTAGGGCTCATCCACCCTGGATTCCCTCTATTTCCAGTTCCTATCTGTACCAGTGTACACCCTCTGGTCTAGCCAGACTTGCAAGGTAGAATTCGAGTCATGGTAGTGGGAGCGGGGAGGAAACATTTAGGAACTAGAGGAAAGTTGTATTTTTCATCATTGCTACATCACACCTGACTGGCTGGTCTCCTCCCTGAGACCCCTCTGCAAGGGGATCAACTGAGCTACTCTTAACTCTCCTCAACTTCTTGTACAGGACACTTCTACGTAAAGTCTGGGAGAAAGGCAGTGAATCATTATTCAAAGCAAAATGTAATGCACCCCTAGGGGCCAAGAGAAGAGATCATAAAAATGTATTTTGAGCACTCTCCTCCCAGTTCCACATAAAATAGTCCAGAATTGAACCAGAAGGGGCCATCCAACCTTCTATGAATCCAATGCCAAACGTGGTTTTTGAATTGCTTCCCTAAACTGCTATTTATTTCCGAAAGAAGGCTCATAGAAAACCCGTTGAGCAGGTGAGAACACAATGACGCGCCACTCCCTGCAGTCTCTGGTGGAGAATTAGATAGGCGCTGTGTACAAAGCAGCCATTGAGACAGCAAAGACGCAAAAGGCCTTCATCTTAGGAATACACTTCACGAAGCCCAAATAGTTTTCCCATTACTGTATTAACAAACACCGAGCAACAGGGGCATACCAAACTCCTCTGGGAGAGCAACAAAGGCACACTTGTCAGATGAACAATCCCGTCCAGATTGTATCCTCTGGGATATACTCAAGGGAATTAAGTCACTGTGATTCAGATGAAATTGAAAGAAGAATGTGTCTAGCTCAGGGTTTTCCACCCTCAGTTCTATTGGTGTTTGGGCCTGGCTGAATCTTGGCTGGAGAAGGCTGTCCTATGTTAAGCAACATCATTGGCCTTTTCCAATTAGATGTCAGTAGCACATCCAGACAACTGAAAATTCCCCAGAGAAAGTCAAATGTCCTCTGGGGTTGGAGGTTAGAGTTAAGGGGACAAAATTACATGAGTTGAGAGGTTATAAACCAGCAAGTAATCTAGATAGATTCTAAGAAAGGAAACCCACTGCTAAATTTGTTATAAAGCCACAGGCATATAGTTATCGATAAGCTCACCCCCCCCCCCCAAAAAAAAACCCAAACACCATGGCCAACCTTTGGTTCCAAAATGGAAATACATCTTTAACTCTCTAACCAACAATTTCAATCTCTTGATATGCTTCACTTACTCCAAAGTAGCATTCATGCACTAGACTCTTGTTGGGAACTTGTTCCCATTTTACTAAGAGCAAGTCAGGTACCCATCACATTTGTAGCCCGTCCCAAGGTCTGCAGTCGGCATTTTATACATGGTTGTTGAATGAGTTCATCCCCTGCAAGAATAATATCTCATGAGCGCTACCAACAGTAAAGTCTGTCTCTAGAATTGTCATTCTACCTCAGGAAAAATGCCTCAGTTTGCCCACTAAGTACAGGCTTCGTGGATTTGTATAGAAAGCCTGGTGTATTAATTCTAAGTACAGTCAATGAAAATATAAGAGCCACTAAGGGAGGGAAAAAACCCTCAAAGTGTATGCAGATATTAAGAAAGTAAAAGTTCTCACAACTGGACCAATAGACAGCACCATGATAAATGGAGAAAACGATCGATGTGTTTGCCTATAAGTTACATTTTACTCCGACACTGATGAGCGAGGTAAAGAGTTCTTTATCATTCTTCTATTGAATGTCTCCAAATTCACTTTGGGTCATCTTCCAAGAAAACAGAGAGGACGTGCTCCTGATTCTTATCTAGAAGTCTGTCTCGCTCGACAAGTTTGTTTATTCTTTGCCCAATGTCCTGCATCTTCTGTTTGTTTTTGAATTACTTTAATGGTTGAAGTAGTTGAATTGTTACAACCCACCTTCCTGTGGCCTCCTACTGACACGTGGCATTTCTACATGCTTTGAGTGCTTAGGCTCAAATACTGGGTCTATTTTGTGTGTCTGTTTTCCCTCTGAATTTTCTTGACTTTTCTCTGGTTCCTGCAATGGCAGAAACCTTTTTATCCTATTTCTAGTCGTGAGGTTGTACCAGCAAACCCTGCCGAGGAAAGAAAAAGCAAAATCATCAAGCCTGTATAGCTGTTCCCCTCAGGAGCTGTGTGACAGGAAAGCTAACACCTTTTCCCCTGGTAAACTGTATGCCTCTTCAATCGCACAGAAAGCGCCTGGCAGATGGACTAGTGGAGGCTGAAAGACAGATCAATGGGAGAGAAACACCAAACAGATTTGCTTCAAGTCCATTGCTCTCCCTTGTCCCCCAGAAAAGCTGCCCCCTACCCCCCACCATCACTATCCAGTGGTTCCAAACTCACTGCCCATTGGGTTGACGCCGACTCACAGCGACCCTATACAACAGGGAAGAGCTGACCTGGCTTTCTCTCACGCTGTAAGGGAATAGAAAGCCTGTCTTTCTCCCGTGGCGTGGCGGGTGGTTTCAAACTGCTGACTTCCAGTTAGCAGCCCGATACATAGCAACTCTGCCACCAGGGCTTATTATCTACTAGGGGCTGACAAGGACTGTCCAGGAGCTATGGTGTAGAATCATAGAATCAGTAGTTCAAATGCATAGAAAGATGAGGCGTTCTGCTCCCATAAAGATTTATAGCCTCGACAACCCTGTCTAGGGTCGCTATGCGTTGAGATCAACTCAAAAGCAGTGGATGTGGCTTTTTACTTATGGGTTTCTTTGGGGAGAAGCTTCCATTCCTCTGTTTCAAATATTGAGTGGTCAATAGAAAAAGTGGACAATTATTTCTGTTTGTTTCAAGATAGAGCTAGAGAGGGGAAGGAAGGATCCCTTGGAGGTTGTGAGCTGATCTGTCTTCTTTGTGGGAAGATTGCCTAACATGGTGGAATCCCCAGCTGGTGTAGACAGTTCACATACATAGCTGATGACCAAAAGGTTGGGGGTTCAAGTCCATCCAGAGGCACCTGAAAAGAAAGTCTGTCGATGTGCTTACAACAATACCAGCCACTGAAAATCTTATGGGGCACAGTTACTCTGACACACATGAGTTCCCCATGAGCCTGAGTTAACCCAATGCAACTGGTGGCCTTGCTTGATACACTGACCCCTAGACAAGGTCCTTTGGAAACAGACTTGGATAAAGGTGCTGTCATGAAAGGTGCTACATACTCCCTTCTTAGTTCAAACAGATGATACTATCTCAACACCCTACTGTCTGGGTCAAAATTACAGCTCCTACTGTCAGTTCAACAAAAGTCAGGTGGTTCCGATGATGTAGATGAGCTGAGCCATGCCCATGCTACCTTTTCCAAACATGCTGGGGCAGGAGAAAACAAGGCAGGCATTACTTCCAAGTCACATGGAGGTCAGTGTCCAATAAGAGAGTCAGACGATGGGAAGAGGACGAGCTGGTGGGTGGCCCCTGCACTGGAAGGTGCAGGTGAAGGAATGCTCAGGGTGGGGGTCATTTCAGAGTGTCTCCACCAGAGACCATATGGCCATGCTGAGGACGGCAGAGAGCCAAGGAGGAAACTTTAAGGCTTTAAAAATGGAGATCACTAGGCAAACTATAAAGCATGAAGAAGAAAAACAGGAAAGAGAAGAGTCGAATTACACGAGGACGACCAGTGCTCCATTTTATGTGCATGCCGCTGACAAAAACCCATATACTATAATCGTCGCCATAACTGGGTCCATTTATTTGTTAGGTGGGAAAACGGGCTACCAGATACTCTTGGCTTCAATATGATGGAAACTTGCAGGGGAAAGTCCCCGCTTTCACAGCATCTTGAATTGTCATCATGAAGGCAGTTGTCAGAAAGGGAGTGTAGCCGCAGGAGCTTGGACACTGCTGAGCACGGAGGCACGCTTCCCGACTCTGCCTTCACCCACCCGAACTGACTGCCCACACTGACTGACATCAAGTTGATTCGGACTCACAGTGACTCTATGAAGGGTTTCCAAACAGATCGGTCTTTCGGAGAGCAAACTGACTCATAATTCTCCTGCAAAGGAATTGGTGGATTCGAATCACTAACCTTGAGGTTAGTGGTCCAATACTTAAACCGCCCCCCTCCCCAGCACTGCCAAAATGCCTGTCAAACGTTACTATTTGCAATAAGGCTTTTTATTTGCAATACATAAAGCAAGATTCAATGACTTTTTGCAAATATTTATATACTCTGAGTAGCCAAGACCCCTCTAGCATAATGCCCAAGACAGAAAGCATAAAGAAAATAAGGATTTGACATAAAAAAGAGCTTCCACTCCTAAAACAAAAACACCATCTACATTTTCAGACAAATACCCATCGGAAAAACATTTGTCACAAGCATGGCCCAACCTGGCATAATGGTGCCCAATAAAGAGCTCTTGTAAACGTGTAAGAAAAAACAGATTACCTGAAGAAAAGGCACAGGACAGAGAGAGACGCAAGCAACCCACGGGAGAGGAAATGCATGAGCGCTTCCTCCCTCGCAAAGGTGAAGCTGACAAGACGAGAAACGCTAAGGCAAAAAAGGGGGACCATTCACAGCAGATTAACAAGAGACAAAAATATTTAGTGATTGGTGAGGAGCCAGCAAAACGACTCTCCAACGCTAAGACGGTCAAGAACAATCACAAAATGAAAATATATGAAATTTATTTATTTTCAATCAACAAAATCAAGGGTAATGGATTGAGCCATTGGAATTTTTCTCACTGAGCCCTTCAAGTAGGGCATCCCCACAGTGGTGGCCGGTGGACCTGCGTCCTTCTTTGCCAGGAGGCCTCAGACTGTGCTCTGTAGGGTGCTTGGCAGCTTTGATAGCCTCTCCTCACTAGATGCCAGGAGCTCCTGCCCAATTACCACAATCAAAATGTCATTCCTAGGCATCGCTCATTGTCACCTGGGTGCTAGGGGAAACAGACAAAATCAGCCCAGGTGAGAATTACTGAATTTATTCATTTTTAATCATTTAATTGGGGTCTCATGCAGCTCTTATCACAATCCATACATCAGTCCATTGGGTAAAGTATATTTGTACATAATCTTGCCATTGTCATTTTCTAAACATTTTCTTTCTACTTGAGCCCTTGTTATCAACTCATTTCCCCTACCTTTCCCACCCTCCCTCCCTTATGAACCCTTGATAATTTATAAATTATTGTTTTTTCATGTCTTACACTGACTGATGTCTCCCTTCACCCACTTCTCTGTTGTCCATCCCCTAGGGAAAGGGTTATATGTAGATCATTGTGATCTGTTCCCCCTTTCTTCCCCCACCCTCCCCTTACCCTCCTGGTATTGCTACTCTCATTATTGGTCCTGAGGGGTTTATCTGTCCTGGATTCCCTGTG
>NW_022103904.1:3084885-3091945 GCF_000313985.2 Echinops telfairi
TCCAGCCCGCTTTTCCATCTCTCATTTGTGAGATGTAGACCCTGCTCCTCCCCTGGTGTCTGCCAATGGTAGACATGTAGCCAGTCTGGCCAATATCAGTGCCCACTCCCTGGTAACTAGGACCAGTTCAAGGGACACTTGTTGATCCAAGCCATTGGTTCTCAACCTTCCTAATGCCGTGACCCATTAATACAGTTCCTCATGTTGTGGTGACCGCAACCATAAAACTATTTTCATTGCTACTTCGTAACTGTAATTTTGCTACTGTTATGAATCAGGTGACCCCTGTGAAAGGGTTGTTCAATCCCCCAAAGGGGTCATGACCCACAGGTTGAGAACCGCTGATCCAAGCAAATCAGTTCTGGGGACTGACCCATGAGGGCTAGCAGGACGGAGGTCTTCTTTATGACAGCAGTTGTTAAGCTAAATTCTTTGCAGCTGTGTTCCCTCTATGCACTAAGAAGTCATGAGGTCAAACCCCCAATGAGAAACAAACACAATTAGTGAGAAAAATAGAGAAAAACAGGATAGCAGTCCAATGTTGGGTTTCTAGTACCTCTCCCCCGTCTACCCACCCCCCATGCCCTGGTTCTCTGTAATCTCCTACAATGCTTTCTAGATCTTTTTTTCAGTTCTCTGAAATTCCCTAATACTATTCTTAGATATGTGATCCAATAAGTGACCTTTCTTTTAAGTGAGTTTGAGTTAGGTTTCTGTCACTTGTCATTGAAAAACTCCCAATATACCCACCCTTCTGTATGTATTCACCAATGAGTCATTATCTTGTCATCCCCTTCAGAGATGACAGGCAAGTGGAATACAAATGGAGATTGCATGGCCTCACCTTGTAGTCAAGCATAGTTTTTGTCTCCCAAGTCCCAGAACTCATACATTCCCATTCCACACCTCCGGTGGAACCCTACAGCCCCATGACTGCCTTTACTCTCCAGGACCCCTAAAAGACATCGTAGGTGGATCTCTGGAATTAGTCAGAGGCCACCATTTCCCATACACCCATAGAGGAAATGATGAGATGGATCGACACTGGCTGCACCAATGAGCTCAGGCACAGGAACAGTGAAGAAGGTAGCGCAGGGCTGTGCAGTGGTTCCTTCTGTTGTGCATAAGGTCGCTATGGATTGGAGCTGGCTTAGTGGCGTCTAACAGCAGTAGTTCTCTGAGATATTAATAAATGGAACAACAGCTAATAATGGGTAGAATCATGTGTTCCTGTTTATGTGCTACACAATTTTCATAATGGCCTTGGGGTGGGGGGGGTTTACACCACTAATAGCCCATTTTACTGACAAAGAAACTTCGATTCAGTCTGCCCCATATATCACATCCACAGAAAGAGCACAACCAGAACTCAATCCACAGCGATCTGGCTTGAATACCTATTGATCACTATACACGCGATTAAGGTTCCTTTGGGACAAGATCTCTCACGGTCTTTCATAGATTATGTACAGGAGAAAGATAGAGCTTTCTACTCCTGTAAAAAATGATCTCAGAAACTCAAGTGACAGTTCTACCCTGTCCTATAGAGTTGCTATGAGTTGGTATAGACTCAACGGCAGTGAGCTTGGTTTTTGGTTACTATGCTATGTAGTCCCTGGGTGGCACAAACACTTTGCAAACACACCTGGGATCACTGTGGGCTGGCATGAACTCCATGGTGATGGGTTTGCGTTTGCTCAGGGCTAGGTAGGCATTCAGTATATGTATACCATGAACCTCCATTATGTGGCCCACACTACATTCCAAATGTATTTATCCATTGAAAGTTAGTCACCCCATCCACTCCCACTCCTACTTGCTGTGTCCTGTTGCAGTGGTTATTAGAAAATAATAATTGGGGTACACTTTGGGAAATGATGATTTGAAAGAATCTGCCTCCTCAATTTCTCTGGGGGGAAAAACCCGAAAGAATTGCTAAATAGTTTTGGCCAGAATAAAGTGGAAAAGACTTTCCTTTAGTTCCATGTTGAATTATCATCACCTCCATCTTTGGAATGGTCTTCAGAGAGGCAGCCCAGAGGCAAATTCTTTTGAGTGATTCTTTCCAATGCACACAGGCCAGTAAAATTTCAATCAGTTTCTGCTTCTACTGTGCAGAAGGTAAATGGTAAAGAAGTCAGATATACTTATATTAGGGTTCTATGAGAGCTTGTATCCTGAGCACCCCATTTGTAGAAGCTACGGTTCACAGTGAAGACCCAAAATCCACGGGCAGAGGCTCCATGTAGATTAAGCATCCACTAAATTCCTTTGGATCATTCACCAAGAATACAGATAATGTTGCTCTCAGCCAGCCTAGGGAGGAGCGGTCAGTCTTAGGGGCTGGCCTGGGTGTGTCGTGGATGGAGATCACCATACTGGGAACAGGATGGGGTTTGCATGACCAAGAGTCTTGGACTATCAGTGGTGCCCTGCCTTCCTTTTTCAAAAGGTCCTGGACAAATCTTATCAACTTTCCTATGCAACACAATGTACATGTTGTCCCCATCATAGCCTTGTTCCTGCTCTTGTAGCCCCACCTGTAACTGTGACAGATTGCCCTACTGCCAATCATGAGTTTGTGAGTTTCCCTTGCCCATACCTTATTAACACCTTGACTGAATCCTCAGGCTCCATTAGGGCCTCCTGTGAAAAGCCTCCCTCCTCCAGGTGATGTATCTGTGCTTTTGTGTTATCTTTGTCCCTTTTAAGACTTAATAAATGTTTTTCTGAAATTATATTTGGGGTTGAGGGTCTCTTATGTACCCTAAAACGGTGTTAACTTGAATCTGAGCATTTCACTGCCTACTTACACTGTGGCTGGTGGCTCAGGAGCTACAGCATACAACCCTCACAGAGACTAGTTCCAGTTTAACCCCCAGCCCCAACTTTCCCCTTCTCCCCTTGGAGGTCAATTTTCCGTAGTCCCCAGGGCCCTGCTCCCCCACATACAGAGACTCTCTATGTCAGCCATGCAAACAGGTCTCCCATTATGATGACCAAGGGCTAGCCGAAGTGGCAATGTTTAAAGAGTGCAAACACCCAGGCTCCCCTAGGTAGCATCAATTAACAATTAGATGCCCTGGTGGCACATTGGTGAAAGCTCTAGGTGGCTAACCCCAAAGCATGCGGTTTTAACCTTCTAGCAGGTCCTCAGGTGAAAAATGAGCAGTCTGCTTCAGCAGGATTTGCAGGTTTGGAAACCCTTTGGGGAAGTTCTACGCTGTCCTATGCAGTCACCGAATCTCTCAACGGCTTACTGAGAGTAGAGTGAGATTCCTTGGGACAAAAGCTTGCCATCTCCGTCCTAGTATATTAGAAGCTACATTCTGAGTTCTAGATTTGCGGGAAGCTACGGTTCACAGTAGAAATGCTAAATCATTTTCAAGTCTCTTAACAGATTCAGTCTCCACTGAGTGCTTTCTGGGGGGGACGAACGATGGGAAAAGCTTTCCCCTCAAGCAGAGTGTGTCTCCTTCAACTCCCCCAGCCAGCCCAGGGAAGGACAGTCTCCTCAGGAAGTTCCACAAGAACCTACCTGGATGTGCCCTTGTGGAGATTGGGGTACTAGGGCCCCAGGACCATGAGTAGTGCAAGGAACCTGGACCTATCTGATCGACCTTAGTACACATACCCCACTCGGGCTCCTTATCCAGCTTCTGAAGTCCCGTCTGCAACTGTGGTGAAGTGATCTGTGGCCAGACAAGATTGTGTGGCACTGTCCTTTGCTCATCATGTCCTCATTTAAGTAGCCATGTGATTGTGAATCTTTACAAAACCATTATAGCCCTTGTGCCAATTGAGGGTCAGCATGATGATTTGTCTGTTAATAAACAGATCCTTTAAATTATCTTTGAATTTAGGGTCTTTCTTTCCCCTAGAAAGCTAGGTACATCAGAAATAACAGCAACAAGCCCACGGTCAAGCATTGTCCACCCAGCCCTCTCTTTCTTCAATGCTCTGTCTACCCTCTGGGTTTGACCACCTCTTTCACATACTTGGCTGTTAACCCAAAGGCTGAAGGGTCAAGTCCACCTCGATGTGCCTGGAAAGAAAGGCCTGGGGGTCTATTTCTGAAAATCATTGCAAATCCTAGAGAGCACAGTTTTACTGAGACACATAGGATCCTCGTGAATCGGAGTAAACTCAGTGCCAATGGACACCAGTGGGTCTGCTTCCAAACGTCCTAGGAAGGAAGACAGAAGAAGAATCGATGCATTTGAATTGTGGTGCCGGGAACGAAGAGCCAAAGTACCAGCAATGCTAAAAGGGTGAGTTGGCTTGTTTGTTGTGCCAGCCTGACCGATTAACACATGTGGAGTTAATTGAAGGGTGGAGGGATAAATGGCTCGGAGAACCTCGCCTTTCTAATTCTCGGGTCTCTTGTTTTGTGATGGTCGGACCAGGGTGCAGCTGCCTTAGCAAGTCCCCTGCTTCAGCTGGCAAGGCTCACTTCCTGAAAGACATCCCCAAGGAAAAGCCACATGGACCTACCCCGATGCAGCCCTGGGTGCTGGAGCAGCCGTGTGGAGACCCCTGCCAGCGCCGAGATGCTTACACGCTCACTGACTCGGCTTTCCTCCTGCAGTCAGCATCATTGCGTCTGTTTTGTGAGATGGAGGAGGGCTTTGTGGACTGGTGTCGGACATGTGGGTTAATGTTGGACTTGTGTGCTTGGGCAGCACTGGGGTGGGATGTTTTCTTGATGTGCATTCACCCTTTATATACAACTCTCTCTTATACATGAGTTTCTGTAGGTTTGTTTCTCTAAAGCACCCAGACTAACACAAAGGACAAACGAAGCTATCTTGGAAGAAGTGCAGCCAGAGTGCTCCTGAGAGGCCAGGATGGCGAGACTCTCTCTGGCTTACAAATTTTGACCATGTCATCTGGAGAAGCCAGTGCCCGGAGAAGGACGTCATTCCTGATGAGGTGGAGGCCCTCTGTGAGGGATGGACTCGGAGGAAGAGTTGTGAGGCCGGCCGGCGCAGGACTAGGCAGTGTTCTGTGCCGTTGTGCAACCATGGGTCAGAACCGACTCGATGGCACCTAACAAGCACAAGATTTCAAACCCAAGTCAAGGGCTAGCTGCTCTGCGAGAGAGCAGCAGTTCTCAACCTGTGGGTTGCAACCTCTTTGGGGGTCGAATGACCCTTTCACCACGGTCACCCGATTCATAACAGTAGCAAAATTGCAATGATGAAGTAGCAAAGAAAATCATTTTATGGTTGGGGGATCACCACAACATGAGGAACTGGATTAAAGAGTCACAGCATTAGGAAGGTTGAGAACCGAGCTAGAAAGACCCACCCCTGCATCTGTCTATTTGGATCAGGGCTCCTCAAACTTTTTAAACAGGGGGCCAGTTCACTGTCCCTCAGACCCGTTGGAAGGCCGGACAATAGTTTAAAAAAATCTATGAACAATTTCCTATGCACACTGCACATATCTTATTTTGAAATAAAAAAACAAAAGGGGGAAAAACACCCGGCGGGCTGGATAAATGTCCTCGGCGGGCCACATGTGGCCCGTGGGCCATAGTTTGAGGACCCAAGTTGGATGTTTATAGCCTCCTTTTAAAGCATGTTTTGACATCTTACAATCGTTCACAGGAGTTCCCAGAGAGTAGGGATCATAAATATTCATCTCTGCCCCTTCCAGTTCAGACCAGACAGCATGACAAGGCGCCACCACTCAATACTTTTTCAGATGAATGAATGACTGAATTAATCATTTTTTCCTTAAAAGCAAATCCAGAGAATTTTTTTTTTAAGTGATGGATTACTCAAGTCACTGATGGTATTAGAAAAACCTTGAATTCTTGCAACGAATGCCTCAGGCACGTCTTCAAGCACCAGCTACCCCTGGTCCCACTGGGCAACGTCTCAGAGGTAAGAACAGGGATTGATACCAGATTCCTTTTCCTCCTGGAGAAAGTCTATGGAAAAACGGGTTAAGGTCCAAGCTGCTGATGATCTTTCCTTCACTCGGAGCCCTGGAGCACTTCGGGAACCCGCATTCCGACTGGAAAGTTCATTAGTTTACTATCCGAGGAGCAGGCTTCCTCTCTCCTCCGGGTTCTGTGGCTCCAGTATGCTTTTCATATTCCTTCTTCTCAGCTGTTGTAAGGCCTGTGACTGCTCACCTCCCCACTCCCCCCAGCCCCCACATCTCCCCTGCCCCTCCTCCTCGCCAAAAGCCCTGTCACTGGCTGATGCGAGCTGACATTCCCCTTGGGGCACTCCCAGCTCCCTGTCTCCGCACCCAGACTCCAGGTCCCAGGAACTGCTGGAGCTCCTGTCCACCATCCCGGTGAGCCAAGCCCTCAGATTCCAAACCTGCGAAGCCAATATGGGAAACTTCTCTCTCCACCTATCTCCAGCAACAGTGGAAGTCCAAATGCCACCCCAGGAAATTCGATTGCATCAGATTGCCAGTTCGGTGCCTTCCTGGGAACAGAGAGTCCTGTGCTAAACCTCACGGCTCACTCGCACAGATTTAATCATTCTGAAAGTCGGTGCCCAATGCCACAGACACCCTGGCACAGGGTAGCACTGGCTTCCTGTGGGTCTTTTCCGTTTCATTCCTCAGCCGAGGGCACCCTGTGGGTGTGTGCGAGAGAGGAGCAGGTCAGAGGTGGATCTGGGTGTTCGTTGGGGCTCAGTCACTCCCAATGCCCTGTGACTTTGGGCAAATTGCCTGGTCTGTTGGTCCTCCAGCTCCTCGTTTGGATAAGTTCCGCCGAGGTGTCCGAGCTGGACTTCTGAAGCGCCTCGTTTGTGGAAGGCTGTGTTTGACCCAGGAGCCCCGGTGCCAGCTCTATCTGTTCTGTAGGGTCGCTATGAACAGGCATCGATGGTAGAGAGGAGTCCTGGTGGCACAGTGGTTATGAGCCGGGCTGCTAACTGGAGGTCAGCAGTTCAAAAGCACCCGCTGCTCCTCAGGAGAAAGACGGTCCTTCTTGCAGTCTTGGAAACTCACAGGGGCAGCTGCACCCTGTCCTTTAGGACTGCTCTGAGTATAGGCATGGACTCGATGGCAGTGCGTTTATTTGTTTATT
>NW_022103904.1:3093243-3113685 GCF_000313985.2 Echinops telfairi
GATTTTAGACAGAAATTTCTACCCTGGAGCTATCCGAATTCCCCTGCAAGTCTGTTGTAATTTACTTAAAGATAAAACACTGTCTTCTGAGAAATCTAATTGTAGATCCAGAATCCTACTAAATCTGTGGTCTTCTTTTAAACAAGTGTATTGTCCTCCAAACATTTATAACATTTTAAACATCAATAAGAACAATAAAAAAAAAAAGAAATTTTTTTTTAAAAAAAGATAAAACACTGTCAAGACCCATACTATCAGAATGGACAGATGGTCATGCTTTGAAGAGTTTTTCACAAACATCAGGATGACAGCAGACCCAGTGGCCATACAGACGTTAATGATGGACAGAAGGGTGGTTGCTGGTGGGACCACACTTCCATCAATAGGCTGATGCTTCCCACAGTCCCATGCCGCACAGCTCTGTAAATAAGACCAGCAAGGTTCAGTGGCAGCCCACAGCAGGCAAGTGAGGAAAGGGGAACCCGCAGCACTATTTTGAAAGCCAGTGTTGCATCTTTGGCTTGCCTATCTGTTTACTTCCATCCCCAGACTGTCAGTCTGTGTGGATCTTTCTTAAATGTTCATTTTCTCCTCTCTTCAGCTAGGATAGAACTTTCCCCACAACTGGTCTGCACTCACAGAGAGCTGGTGAAATTAAGAGTCTAATATCAGGAGAATGGACCGGGGAACTCCCAACTCAGAGGTGGTATTTTGCTAACTGAGAATCTTTGGTCTCGCCTCTCTTCTCAATGAGCAGGATGCTAATTATTTAAAATTCACTTAGTTCTCACAAATAGAAGACTCCATATGCTAATAGCTGCTGATTGATAAGGGCTCAGGAAATAAAAATCTTAACTAAAAACAATGAAAACCCAACCATTAAAACAATATCTGGGTGAAATTTTAGTAACAATCACCAAGCATCTTACTATCCCATGATTACTCTCTTATTTTGCATAGAGAGCCCTGGTTGCCTGTCAGGAAGCATGGGACTGCTAACCTCAAGGCTAATAGTTCGAACTCTTCAACCCCTCCTTCGGGGAAAGATGAGCCTGTCTGCTCCCGTAAAGCTTTGCAGCCTCAGAAACTCCTATATAGGGTCTCTATGAGTCAAAATCCGCTAGCTGGCAGTGGAAAGGGTTAGGTGTATAATTTGCATTGCTTAGAGGGAAAAGGGTCAAGAACTATAAGCCCTGTGTAACACTTGAGTTCTGCTGACAGGTCTAGTAATGGGGGCAGATTTGAGAACCTAATTATCTGAGGCATGCATGGATTTGACGAGTAAGGTCAAAAGAAACCACCTTCCCCTTGACCCGTACAAATCTTTCTCTTTGTTTTTTAAATCAAGGTCAAGGACTCAAAGCTTCACAGGGGAAAAGTAGAATAAGGAGGAGAACAAGTTCTGGAGTCAGATAGGCCTGGGTTTGAAGGCAAAGGTGCGTGATGTTTTACATCAAGACACGCAACTGCAAGATTTCACCTTGCATTCCTCTACAGGCAGAACCAACTAGAAAAAGGTAAGAAGAATTAGCATGCAATGCTTGGAGAAAAAGTGAATGATAATAGTGGCTTAGGCTGGGATTATGAAACAGAGGTGATGGAGAAGGTGATGGATTTAAAAACCACTTAAAAATCATCAGGAATTGATACACTGAATACGGGGGAATCAGGGCTGATCCTAAATTCTGGCTCAAATCAAAATATATATATATTTATTTATTTATTGCTGAAATGGAACTCTAATAAAAGACTGTACTCCCAGTCAACTGGTTGACCACTGCCAAGTCAATGGGTATGTAGAATCATCTAGAAAACCCCATGGGAAAGTCTAAGCCATTAGTACAAGAGAGTCCCCTCTTACCTGTGAGTCTATCTTGCAGACCTACTTACTTGTTTTACTGTTGCTTTCTGTCTGGAAAGGTTGGGAGGCAGCGGAGTATAGCAGTTAGGACCACAGACAGATTCACGGTACATGCATTCTAATATTAGTTTCACTACCTTTCAGCCTGGAGGACTTGGCTAAATCGATTTCTGTGCCTGTGTTTCGTCAACTGTAAATCTGTCTCAGAGGTCCCATAAGATGAGTATTAGAGGATGATGAGGAAAAGTAACACCTAACCCTATGTGCCAAACCAATGGCACCCAGTCGATTCTGGCTCGTGCAACCCCATCTAGGAAAGAGGTCCCCTCTTTCTCCCTCAGAGGTGCCGGTGCTTTTGAATCACAGACCTTTTGGTTCACAACCAAGCAGTTAACCACGGTGCCACCAGAGTTCCTGTACTGTGTGGCTGGCTGCCTACTAAACAGTTCACACGTATCAGTTCATTTAATCTTCACAGAACTTTGGGTTAGGCTTTGGGCTGCTAACCTCAACATCAGAAGTTCAAATATACTGGTAGCAGCTCTTTGGGGCAAAAATGAGGCTGTTTGCTCCAGTAAAGACATTCTGCCTCTGAAAGCGCATACAGGATCGCAGTGCATCTGAATTAACTCAACGGCAGTTGGCAATGATCATTGTTGGTATAGTCCTATGGAAGGGTCCCACACTTCAATGCCAAGAATTGAAATCCACTGGAGAGCAGCCAACAACAACAACTCTATAATCTTCAGTACTATCATAACCCCTATTCTAAAAGAGAAAAATAATCCCCAATTTAACTACCTAGCAGTCTCAAATAAACAGAAAAAGAAAAATGACTGCCTTTAAGTCAATTCCAACTCAAAGCGACCCCATAGGACAGAACAGAATTGTCCCTGTGGGCTTCTTAGGCTGTAACTCTTTACAGGAATAGAAAGGCTTATCTTTCTTTCTCAGAGCAGCTGGTGGTTTCAAACTGCTGTCCTTGCAGTGAACAGCCCAACACGAACCACTACAATGATCTACATCTCTGATCTTAATACATAGACAAAGTGCTTAGAACAGTGCCGGACACAACACGGCCTGCAAACGTCCACCCTTGTGATTCAGTGGCTAGTCATAACTGTTGAGACCAAGCAAGTTCGCAAGGCCAGGGAAAGAGTTGAGCACTTTTTCATTATTGATCACTGTTTCACCTCCCCTACTTGGGGTCACATGCTATTGATTGATCAACTGTGACTAGTGAACTTACCTCTGACTTGGCCATTGTGGGCAGCAGCGAGCCTGAGATTTTCAGGCCCATCCCAGATGTCATTCTCGAGACTGCGATAGGAATTTCTGACTTGATATTACCTTTTGGGATCCAGCTCCACTGGAAAAAATACCACCCCTGACCTGGATCGTAATTTGGGGTCCAAAAACACAGACTTCTCCACCACCTTTATCTTTTTTACCTTCACATACAATAATCGGATACATTTTTCTGTAAGGTAAAACATATACTACCTCCCCTTCAGCCAACATTTGAGAGAAAGAACAGATTCTTTTATAAGCAGAAATTTTGGTTTGATGTGGACTTAGAAGGAATATTCTTAGTTGACGTTTCTGTGAAAGCCCAGCTACAGAATCAAAATAATCACTTTTTGCTGGCTGGTCCCCGCATTCCCGAGTGCATGATGATTAAGAACCTAACCAGAAAATAAATCTGCTCCTGTACAGGTGCATTCATTGGTGAGGCACACAATGGAGAATGGACGTTTTCGGGATAGATGATAGATAGACAGATAGATAAAAAGAAAGAAAACAAACTCACTCTCATCTAGTCAATTCTGACTGTATGTGTACATAGCTTCCCATCTCTCTGGGGCAGACAGCCTCATCTTTCTCTGACAGACATCTTCCAGCCTTGTGGTTATGAGCCCACACCTGACCCGCAGCACCACTAAACTCTCGCACTCACTGCCATTGAGGCAACTCCGACATCGAGCGAGACCTTAGAGGACAGGGTAGGGCAGGCTCTGTCGGAGTCCCAGACTGTAACTTGTTATGGGAATAGAAGCTTCATCTTTCTCCCTCAGACTAGCTGCTGGTTTCTAACTGCTGACCATGTGGTTAGTAGCCCAAATGTGTAACCACTAAACCACCTGGGCTCCGGGAGCTCCTTAAAGTTGGTGATACTTATCTGATATTTTTCTGAAACAGATGTTAAACATCTACTTAAATTTTTTTCCGCAAGCTAAAATTAATTGGACCACGCATTAGAACATGAACTCTAGGGGCCCGGCAGACACAAATTACTCTTTTGAGAACAATCCGCCATCTGCCTGTGGGTACTTACTGGGATATTCCCATGAGGAAGGGTAAGAGAGCCGGCCTTTTCAAAAGGAGATCACATTTCAAAAGGGTTCCAACCCCAAACTCAGCCAACCAGCTGGTAGCATGGCACATAAGCAGTTGCACTAATTGCAACAAGTAGAGAGTGATTGCACTCTGCACCCTTATCAGTAAACATTATGCTGAATCCCCTGCCAGCTGCAAGGGCAGTGACCACATTGTTTTTAATAGAAACACCGTACAAACAATTTTAAGATTTAATGGCAGAAAGCTGGTTTAATAATTTAGTCTAAAGCTCTAAGGTAACATTTAAAATGCATGGCACTAGATTATATTCACAACCTGTGTTCGGGAATTCCTTTATGTGAATTAGCATTAACATATTAATATTTCTCCCACTAGATAGTATTTACAACCTGCTTAGTGATTATGCATTGACCAGCTAAACACAAGGTCAGTAGTTCGAAACCACCAGCCACTCCGTAGGAGAAAGAGAAAGGTTTCTACTTCCATGAAGAGTTAAGTCTCAGAAACCCACAGGGGAAGTTCTATCCTGTCCCAAAGGTATCTACGGGTCTGAATCAACTCGATGGCAGTGAGCTATTTTCAGGTATCCATTTCTATCTGTCGTTGTTAGTCTAAGGTGTTGGTTCCGACCCAGAGCGGCCCTCCCTACAACAGAAGGAAACACGGGCTGCCCTGTGCCATCCGCACGGTTGTTCTTCGGTTCGAGGGGATTGTTGTAGCCACTGAGTGGACCCACCTCCATGAGGGCCTTCCTCGTTCTCGCTCCCCGTCCACCTCACCAAGCATGATGTCCTTCTCCGGCACTGGTCTCTCTTGACAACAGGTCTGAAGCACATGAGATGAGGTCTTGGCAGCTTTGTCTCGAAGGATGATTCTGGCTGTACTTCTTCCAAGACAGTCCATGGCATTTTCAATATCCATCATCCATGCCATCATTGAATTCATCATCCATGCCATCATTGAATTCATCATCCATGCCATCATTGAATTCATCATCCATGCCATCATTGAATTCATCATCCATACCATCATTGAATTCATCATCCATGCCATCATTGAATTCATCATCCATACCATCATTGAATTCATCATCCATGCCATCATTGAATTCATCATCCATACCATCATTGAATTGATTGTTCTTCAGTCTTCCTTACTTGATGTCCAATTTTCACATGCATATGTGGCAAATGAAAATACCATGGGTTGGGTCAGGCACACCTTAGTCCTCAAAGTAACATCCTTGCTTTCCAACACTCTAAAGAGAGCGCGTGCAGCAGACTTACCTAATGCAACGCCTCATTTGATATCTTGAGTCTTGGTGCTGTCGTGGTCAGCAGAAAGGTCAGCAGTTTGGAAATACCAGCTACTTCATGGGAGAAAGACTAAGCTTTCTACTCTTGTACAGAGTTACAGTCTCAGGAACCCACAGGGGCCGTTATACCCTGGCCTCCAGGGTCCCTGTGAGTTGGCATTGACTTGAGGACAGTGAACAGTATTCTATGTATTAGCATTAACAAATGACGATTTCTCCCATTGCACACTCACTCCAATCGTCAGGATAAAGAGCAGCTAGAATCCTCATGCATCGCTAAACTGTGTGAAACCAAGTTTGGGCAGTTTCTTATAAATTATATATATAATTACCACATGACCCAGAAATTTCATTCCTAGGGATTCCCCTATGGGAAATGAAAACTGATCTTCACAAATTTTCATTAAGAATTTATATGTAAATATTCACAGAGACTTGATTATTGAGACCCCCAAAGCAGAAAAAAGTCAAATGTCCATCAACTGATGAGTGGATGAGCAAACTTTAGAAACTTTAATCATCCATGTAATGGATGATTAGTCAGCAACAAGAAAGAATAAACTAATGATGCACACAGCAACACAGATGAGCCTGAAGTGCATTATGTTACTTCAGGGGGCCAGCAAACTTCAACCCAAGTCAAATAGACCCTTCTGCCTGTTTAAAAAAAAAAAGGGGGGGGGGTTAGTTGTTTGATATAATATACACATTCAGCTATGTAATGTCTATCACCGCTTCTACTTTTCACATAGCAGAGTTGACCAACTCCTGCAACAACCACATAGCCACAGAAGTCTACAATTTACTATCAGGACCTTGGCAGAAGTTTGCCAACAAAAGAAGCCCAGGCACAAATGACTATAATGGTGCCTGGTGCATTTATACAAACTTCTAGAAAAAGCAAATCTCTAATGATAGATTTCCCCAGAACCAAATCACCATCTTTCATTTGAGCTTCTGAAACAGCCTCTTTGTTGCATAGTCTGGTCCTGCCACTCTGTTTTCCATACAGGCACCAGAGTGGAAGCCACCAGGCTTTTCCAGCAGCTCCTCTGCTTCAGTCCCTTCAACGGCTCCCTGGGCCACACTCATGCTTCAATCCAGAACGTTCAGCAGAACATAAAAGGGCCTGCAAACTCCAGCCTGTGTCCACTGTTTCAGATTCATCTGCATTTCTCCCTCCCGCTCCCTCTCTTTCTCTCTTCCTCCCTCTCCAGTTCGCTCTCATATGCACCCTGTTTGGAAACCCCTGGCCATCTTTCAAAGGGGCAAGGATGCAGTGTCCATCATAGTACTTAGTCTCCCTCTCTTCTCCCTTTTCCTTTTCTTTCTCACAAAACAAAACTCACTACTATTGAGTTGATGCTGACTCATAGCGAACCTCTAAGACAGAGTAGAACTGCCCCTGTGAGTTTCTGAGACTATAACTCTCCCCTCTGTCTCCCATGGTGTGGCTGGTGGTTTGGAACTACTGATCTTTCATCACCACGATGTCACCAGGGCTCCTCCAGTCACCTGGAATTACACTAGTAAGCTTTTCCTTTTTAGCTTCATCAAAGTTTTTACTTATTTTGCTTTTACAAGAAAAATCTTGAAAAAAAATCTCAAAATACTAATTGTATAGTACAGAATGGGCTATTCAGCGCTTAGCTCCCAGGAAGTATTTTTGTTTGTCTAGGGGTCTTGTGCTAGTCAAATAGTAGCATGTGATTTAGAGCAAGAAGTGGCTACACCCTATCATCGTAGCTGTCCATGCCAAAAAGCACACCAAAGATCTGATGGGTCTTAGGGTTGGCACTTTTGGTCACACAGCAGCAGTTGACCTGAAGATGAAAAGTAATCACGTAGCCAATCAACCATGCCTATGTAAGAGAGTCCCAATAACAACTCCGCACACTGGCGTTCTGATGAGCTATGCTGGCTGGAAGCACTTGGCACCCATGATCACACAGCATTATTAAATCGACCTGGAGACAACAAACATTCTAAACTCTGTCTATCTTTTCCTTCAGTTGATCTTAATCTATGTTTCTGAATGCCCTGCATTCCACCACGAACTCACTGCCATCAAGTCCATTGTGCCCCGTAGCGACCCTGTATGGCAGAGTAGAACCTCCCCTGTGGGATTCCAAGACCCCAGAGCTGTACAGAAGTGGAAAGCCTCATCGTTCTCCAGCAGAGCTGCTGGTCGTGTCCAACTGCTTGCTGACCTTGCATTTAGTGGCCCAACGCATAACTCATTATACCACCAGGACTGGGGGTTTAATAGCTGTCAGGAAGTTTTGTGAGTCCTTCTAGCACGTTATTGAAACAGAGAGCAGTTTTTAGAACCCTTAAAACTTGCGATTGGAGTCAGCCGCGAAGGAAGTCTGTAAGTGGTGACTGTGCCTGCCTGCCAACCCTCGCAGTTTGGATGCTGCTGGAAAGTTCCACGCTTGCCTCTGAGTTAGAGGACTGTGTCGTGAGAAGACATCTCTGAACTCCTGATGCCACAGGATTGAAGGAGGAAGAAGGAAGACACCCCTGATGACTAGGAACCAGGGAAAGAAAGGAGCTAAAGTAAGTGGGAAACCAAGAAGGCTGCAAGGAGGTTCCTATGTCCACAGCCCTCACTTCCCCCAGTGTCTGTCCCCTATATTTAACTAATCCCTGTCCCTCAAGAATCCCCCCATGCAATTCAGTCATAAAACTCTGCCCTGATATAAAAGAGTTCCCTGTCCACGTTAAGAGCCCAGGTGGCATAGTGTTTATGCAATGGGCTGTTAACTTCCCGGTCAGTAGTTCAAAGCCACCAGCAGTCATCCCCATGTTAAAGATGAAGATACATCAGCATGCCAGAGCAATGCCTTCAAACAAGCTCTCTAAGCAGCGTTTAATGACTTCATTAATTCAAATGGAGACTTTATTCAGGAAACACTAATGCAGCTAAGTCTCTAAGATTTAGTCTGCCAAAGACAGTATTCAATCTACCCCCAAATGTGTTCCAAGTTTCAAACAAGCTAGGATTTTGAAAAAGACCTATTATTAAATTAGGGGTTGTCTAAAGGGTTTTATTCATATCTGTCATTTTTGCATTGCATAAATGTTAACCACCAAATGGGAGAAAGACACTTCTTTTCATGTTTGTTTTAAAAACTTTCAGTATATAAAGAAAAATAACTCATCGATTCCATCAGGCGGTCCATTAAATCGGTCTGATGTTTTTTGGTCAGAATTACCTTTTGTTTAACATAAATTGATTTGAGTCCAACCAAATTTCTTTCTTTGTTGTTTCACTATCTAAAAATTGGAAGTTTTGCTTGAGAAAGGCCCTGAGCCAACCCCAAAGGAGGCAAACAAGAGCACGATTCTAGACACGGGAATATCCCAACACATTCCCATCCCCATCACCCTTGCTGGGCAAGTAAGTCGAAAACAGAATCTTACTGAAAATAAACCAGGAGCATCTTCTTTTTTTTTTTTTTAACATTTTATTAGGGGCTCATACAACTGTTATCCCAATCCATACACACATCAATTGTGTAAAGCGCATTTGTACATCGTTTCTCAAAACATTTTCTCTCCATTTAAACCCCCGACATTAGTTCCTCATTTTCCCCTCCCTCCCCGCTCCCCCCTCCCGAATGTGCCCTTGATAGTTTATAAATGGGTATTTTGTCATATCTTGCCCTGTCCGACGTCTCCCTTCATCCACTTTTCAGTTGTCTGTCCCCCAGGGAGGAGGTCACACACAGTTCCATGTAATCGGTTCCCTCTTTCCTACCCATTCTCCCTTTACCCTCCCTGTTTTGCCACTCACACCACTGGTCCTATAGGGCTCATCCGTCCTGGATTCCCTTTATTTTCAGTTCCTATCTGTACCAGTGTACCTCCTCTGGTCTAGCCAGTCTTGCAAGATCGAATTCGAGTCATGGTAGTGGGAGCAGGGAGGAAACCTTTAGGAGCTAGAGGAAAGTTGTATTTCTCATCATTGTTACATAGCACCCTGACTGGCTCATCTCCTCCCCGAGACCCCTCTGCAAGGGGATCTCCAGTGGCCTACTAATGGGCTTTGGATCTCCACTCCGCACTCCCCCCATCATTCACTATGGTAAGATTTTTTGTTCTGATGATGCCTTACACCTGATCCCTTCGACACCTCATGGTTGCTACTCACCCCACTTATTGTCTTAGGATCCAAACCTGGATCGCAGCAATTCCCAAGTTCAAACCCAGAGTGAAACAGGGAAAAAAAATTGTAAGTGGCTTCTGAGGTAAAGTGGATGGATGCAGAATATTTCATATATGAATAACATAAATTATGCCATTCAACAGACAGGTCATTTTATCACACATGGAGTCCCTGAGAGGTTGTTGAGCAAATACTGGTAAGCTCATTTTCCCAACAGGGCCCAGAGGCATAGAAACGCAAATCAAATGCAAAATCAGACGCATTCCAGTTCCTGAACACCCAAGGCTTAGAGCAGCATATAAACAAGACAAAGCTATGGAATCTGGTATGAATCCTGTACACTTGGTCAAGTGCTTCTATTGAAGAGTAGAGCAAAGACTGGGAGAATTTTCAACCCTCCTACTACGGAGAACGCCCAAGAGTCAACTCAAGGTTGCATTTTTCCCTTTCCCAAGCTTATTAGTGCTTAGTCTCCACCTACCAGCATTATCACCTGTTCCAGTAACCTCAAACACAGGTGTGCATCAGTTAGCATCCATGCAATATCAGCTGCATATTCACCCATTTTCTCATTGAAAGGTAGCTAGATAGGGACAAAGGGGGGTTGTATCCCCCAATGCCTGCGCTAACGAAAATTAGCCACAATAAAGGGGTTGGGGAAAAAATCAGGCACACTAATTAGACACCTATGGGAAAATCCAGAACTGAGCATACTCAGAGCCAAGTCACCTATGTCCACGTGGGAGGTCCACCTGGGTGCACAGACTAGGCACCAGTGACATGACATCACACAGGTGCGCTTAAACACAGCCAATAAGATCACCCTCAGCCACGCCTCCCCAGCCAGTGGCGCTGGCAGATGATAAAAGCAGGCCAGCTGAGCTCTTGTCTCCTTTGGGTGTGCTTTGCAAGCAGAGGTTGGGAATCTCCCAAATGCCTGGGGCAGTAAGCGCCTGCAGGCCTTCTCAGCCGACTTCTCTTGGCTCTCTTGGGATTCCCTGCTCTTGGTTCCTGCTCTTGGCTTTGCACACTGGTTCCACACTCGGGTTCCAGTATTCCTTCCATGTGTTTTCCACGCTCCCCTGAAATGTCCATCTTCAGTCGCAAACTTTCCCACGACCCCCACCATACAGCCTTGCATGTGCTGCAGAGATAGCATGTACTTTTGAGACTGTAATACCTGAAAGTTCCCTTCCCTACCAAAAGTTACTTGGATTGATGAAAGTGCTTCTGCCGCGTCAATTCTTTCACCGTTGAGAGGCGCGAACTGAGGTAAACCCGCATTGCCCGTACACAATAATGCGGTGTTTGCACAATGTCCACATCACATAGTGACCTTCACAGAACGCATCGTGGACGGCGAGGGGCACCTATCTGAACAAGAATCAACACATAACCAATTGCTGCGGGGTGGCAGTCAAACCTATCTTGGATTTCTACCCGTTCCACCTCGGAAAAGGATCACACCCTTCCTTTCAACACTTCCCTGCCTACTTGGGTTTTCGACTTGGCTGCAAACACCACGGAGAGCCCATGACAATGGAGCACAGAACTGCCCTTAGAGTTACGTGGACGCAACAGGATCAGGATGGACAGGCTACACGTGGGGAGCAGGGGGCATACAGGCAAAGTCGCCCTTCTTTCCTGGAGGGCAGCTCTCAGCTCCTGTCTGAGCCAGCAGGCCCTTCTCCCCTTTGCATGCTTGCTCCCCTTTGTGGTGCAGGTCTCCTGGGGGACCCCTGAGGACAGGCTTCCTCCAGTCCACCAGATGACAGGGATGTCTCACCTGCCATCTGTCACCACCAACTCTGCCACAAGGTCTCACTCCAGGCCGCTCATTGGCTTCAGTATTACAGCCCTTGACTTGTCTTACCTGTTCTTTTGGGGAGATTCCCTGCTTCCTCTCTGTCTGTCTCTCCTCACATCTTCCTTCCTTCTGCCCCCCTCCCCTTCATCTCCTCTGGAGAGTTATCTCATCAATTTCAAAGCACAGCCCTCCCACCAGGACCACAAGCCAATCAATGTCCTCTGGTTTAGCCATAGTAGGCTACTTCATTTGCCTAGCTACTTCATGTCACTTCATTTGTATACAGAATTGACCAATCCCGGAAAAGCACATACCGTAAATCAATGGACAAACTGCAGTCCCAGAACAGAAAACAAGAACTAGACAAACCAAGTTGTTTACAGCTTACCCAACAAATGTAACAAACGACAAAGGAACGCCTCAGTGCTGTGGGGCAAATCTCTGAAACGGTTTTTCCAAAGAAGCCAGACAAACAGCCACACAAAGGAACTCAGTTCACCACATTTCTCAATTTGGTGCGAAGAATCAGACAAATTCAGAGACAAGGGGAACTCTTCATTCATTAACTCAAACTAACAAGACCTTTCTTCCCCTCAGTCAGTGGGCTTGGAAACTCTGAGACACGAGCCAAATACGCACAGCCTAATGCTCTCAAGGAGTTTACATTTCTATTTTTAGTACTCTTAATAACAACTGAAAGCAAAAGAAAATTAAAAGTATATCTGATACTATTTGTTTTTTTTTTAGTTTTTTTGGCATTTCATCCACATATCATACGATTCAACCGTTCAATCATACCAAGAGTTGTACAATCAGTAACACAATCAATTTTAGAACATTTTGTTCTTCCTTGCACTCACTGTTATTTTATTATTTTTTAAAATTTTGGCAAAAATATACACAACAGAACATGCTTCAATTCAACAACTTTTACATGTCTAATTCAGTGCCATCAATTATATTTTTTGTATTGAACAACCATTATTAATATCCTTTTACAAATTATTCTACAACCGTTAACATAAACTCAACATCCCCTCCGATACTAATACTTTGAATTAACATAGTTTCAAGAATATGAAAGCAAAACGTACATAGTGAGGTGTGTTTATAAAGCTCAACACTTTCTGGCCGCTGCCTCTTTCTCGGGGCCCCTCTCCTACTGTTCTTGATCACTCTCCTTGTGACAATGGGGGAGATTTTGGATTTTTTCAGACATTTCAAGCTTTCCATTTCTGCTAACTTGACCCCAGCCAAAACATCATCTCTTCAGAGAAGCTTTTTCTACCAAAGCGAATGCCCGTCCAGTGGACCCACGCATCCCACCACACATGCCTTCCAAGACTCCCTCCACCTACCTCACAACCTTCTTTTATGATTGCCTATCAATATTTAACTTCTACCACCCACTTGCCTATTTGCTTACTGCCTGTGCTTCCACTCTACAGTAAAAGCTATACAAAGAACTCAATGTTACCTTGGTCACTGTTAAAGCTCCAGTCACATAGTGTGCTCTCAATCAATACTGGGTGATGCTCTCAATCAATACTGGGTGATGCTCTCAATCAATACTGGGTGATGCTCTCAATCAATACTGGGTGAGTGCATAAGTGAATGGATGGATGAACTCATCAGATTCTGGAGCAAGTAAGAGGGCAAATTAAAAACTATTACTACAAAATCAGGGAAACCTTTGTCAAACCTACAAACAAAAAAGCAATCGTTTCTCAACATGCTCCATCAAGGTTCATATACTTCAGGGGTGGCATTTCCAGCACTTTCATACTGTCTCAAATAATTTTACACTTCTTGATGGACGCCATGTCAAAATGGCAATTCTAGTGTTCTCCAATCATATTATTGAAAGTGTTCTTTGAGACTGGAGAACAAAAGAAGTCTAAAAAGGCAAGAGCAGTTTACTTTTGAGTATCTTTTCAGGGTTTATTGGGAAAGCATCCTAAAGGGATTAAGACAAGTGTCTTACTGAGAGAACTTGTCTTTAGCCACCCAATGACGTCAGAAAGTAGTTTAAACATGTTTTGATTAGAATAAGCCAGGCAGGTATAAAATGGAACTTACTTCAGATCATACTGATTCCTTAGGTTCTTTAAGAAAACAAGAGGCTACAACTCAACGATGGAATGACAAAAAGTCCAATAAAACACGGGCAAAGAACATGAGCACCCAGTTCACCAAAGAGAACACTCAAGGAAGCAAACAAACAAAAAAACTAACAACAGCAGTGACTATACAAAACACAAACTTTTATTGCAAAGAAAGCAGAAAATATTAAAAACGTATACAACTTTAAAATGGGTCAAAAGTGAGGTCAAATGATAAGGTACTACATTTTAACCTAACTACATCTGCCAGACTCGACTTTCTAATGCTCTGTCTGATAGCAAGGCTATCCACATCCCTGGACGACGGTCAGAGGAAATTCACCACAGACTTAATCCATGCAGGGACCCTGCAAATGGATGTTGGGTTTCCAGTTACCCATAGGCTTCTGCAAACCAGGTATTCACAACTTACACTCTGATACTTTCTCTCCTTCAGGTTTGGATTCTGTTATTGACAATCGTTGGATCACTAGTGTGCTTCTTCCATGTGGAGTCAGTTGACACCTCACTTAAATGGCTGTTTGTTTGAAGACAAACCTTTAAGACCTCAGACGTGATTCTTTCTGATAGCTAGGCGCCACCTATTTTCTTTACCACAATTTGCAGTAGCATGCATATCTTCATGCATATCTTCAGCATCTCTTCATGACAGCACATATGGGGTAGGGCCAGGTCATAAGAACAAATTGTTCTTAGATCAGGAGCTAGAGTTATGGGCAGTCCAAAAAAGATGTAAGGATCACTTAAGCAAGATATAAACAGTCCAAAATATAGAGACTGACATAGGATATAATCAAGAACTTGTGTTTGAAACAAAGTACCTTAAGAAAATATGGGGGGGGGGGTATAAGGCACTTATTGGGAGAAGATATTTATAACACGTATAATTAACAAAGTCTTGTTGCAAAGACTATATCAAGAACTACAACGACTCAATATGAAAAGTATCAATGGCCCAAAAGATATGCCTCGGCATTTCATGAAAGAAGAAACGTGAAGGTCCACCCATCTTTTAAAAGATGTTCAAGGACATTAATCAGAGAAACGTTAAGAGACCTCAGTGGGACACTATTTCAGACTCTTCCAAACTGAAACCTTAAACAATCAGACAATTACATGTATATATTATGGAGCAGTAAGAATTATCATGTAGTCTTGGTAAGAATTTAAATTGTTATAACCACTTTGGAAACAACCTGGCAATCCCTAGTAAAGCTGTCCTTATGCATAGTGTACAATGGAGCAAAGCACCTTCTCTCCTGCAAATACATTCTGGAGAAACCCTTCTTTATCAACACAAGAGGTAAGCACAAAAATATTCACAGCATAACCCTAACAGGAAGAAACTGGAAACAACTGAAATCAATGTCTGTCCAAGAAAAACACATTGTGTTTTAGTTATAGAGTGGAATACACCAAAAAGAATGAGAATGAGTTCCAAAGCTCAGACTCTTGTTCATGGTGGGCAAATCCCAGAATAAGTCATACACAATATTCCCACGTTTGTAAAGTTCCAAAATATGTTGTCCATAGGCATGTAACTCTAAAGGAAAAAAATCACCAGGAAATGGTAACTGGAACTAAGGAGGAGAATGCAATCAGCATTTCAAAGGTACAAAGAGCTTTTGAAAAGCTGGTGAAAAAAAATCCCATTATCTTTCAATTCCATTGTTCCACAGATGATCTGAAGTCCCCTCAGGCTAGTGACGTTTCTTAGACTCGGAGGTGCGTCCATGGGCGGCGCCCATGTTACTCTCTGTTCAACAATGCTGCTGCTTTGTTGCTATGTTAGGTGCTGTCTAGTCGATTTATAAGTCGCAGCCACCCCGTGACTTCACGTGACAGAACAGAATGGCCCCACCGGGTTTTCTAGGCTGTCATCAATGGCCGCGCTCTGAGCAGGAATCCACTGGACAGCCATGGGAATCCTCATGGGCACAGAGAGTGAGGGTCTCCTCTCATGGAACTGCTGGGGGGGGTTAAACCGGCTAATCTTTGGCTTAGCGGCTACATTTTTAACCATGGGACCACCAGACATGAAAAGAGAAGAAGTTGCCTTGAAATCAATTCTGACTCATGGCAAACTGTGTTCAGTAGGATTTTCAATAGCTGGGTGTTTTGAGTTTCCCCACCCCCACCCCCAGAAGTAGACCTTAAGGCCTTTTTCACTTCCCTCCAAGGCAATTCTGCATGGAATCAAACCACTCACAGTAAGTATGCACCCGAAGCTGAATGAATACACAGATGTTCTATACCCTGTTGGCCAGATGGTAATAAAAATGTAAACGTCCATAAAAATTATTAGAGTACACTTTTAAGGCTTTGCTACTATCTACGTGAAACATTCATGTGAAAACCAGATGCTAGCATGATCGCACAGAGATGAACCTTTAAACCTCCTCCACACCAAACTCACTGCGATTGAGCCAATTCTGACTCACAGGGGTCCTGCAAGATGGGGTAGAACTCCCCCAGGTAATTTCCGAGACTGTCACAAGAGTAAAGCTATGAGACTAGATAGCCCCATCTTTCTCCCAAGAAGCTGGCTGATGATTTCAAACTGTTGGCCTTGTCATTAGCAGCTTAATGCGTAACTGCTATGCCACCAGGGGTCCTTGACTTAAACCTCCTAGTGGTGTTTAAATTAGTTATGTCTTAGGCAGATTCCTCCAATGCAAAGGAATCTATGATGTGTTAATGAAGGAATCGTTTCTTCTCAAAAACTGTACATTTTTTATTTATGTAGATTTAAATGACTTCCAAATTTGAACAGCACAGAGTAACTGCAATCTCTTCCTGGTTCTCCAAATCACTGGTATGTTTTCTTTTGCCTGCAAATCCCTCCTTCCTGCACCCCGGATTTAGTTATGACCTGCACCTGGAACAGCGATTTTTATGGGCTTGTTATGTGGTTAGTTAGCAGCTCCAGTGGGGGTTATGGGAAGAGATCCGCCCCCCACTGCAGGGGGAAATGAGAAAGCAACTGAGATATAAGAAGTACTTTCTGTCCATCTCCCTGTGGCTAAAACGAAAACAAGTCACTGTCAAAATTTGAAATCTTGAAATGACTTCAATTATTGCAAATGTCTGCTGGTAATTAGCATTTGGTCATTCCCTTCTTAACCTTTTACCGTGAGTTTTTGTTAAAATTGGCTCTGCTCAGTTTTATTTAAAAAGAAAAAGACAGCAATACACTTCCAGTTTTAGAACTTTCTGATTTATGTAAACCACTTAGTTCCATCCCTGAATTGTAAAGATGAGTAAATAAACCACAGCAGAGAAATGCCTGAGCCTCCCAAGAAGTCAGAGGGGCTGTGCTGGGATCAGGGAGGGCTTTCTCAACAGAAAGCTGGGTGACAGCAGGCAGATGCCCAAGCCTCCCTAGTCCTCGATTTCCCCACTTATGAAATGGAAAAGATTACTTCATAGGCTTGCTGTGATGACTAAGTGCTGTAATAAGGTACTTAGGTGGCACAAAAGGTTTATCCTGAGCCCTGGTGGTAGATTGGTTACATGTTGGGCTGCTAACCATAAGGTCAGCAGTTCGAAGCCACCAGATGTACTTCGGGACAAAGACATGACTTTCTAGTTGTGTAAAGAGTTACAGTCTTAGACACACACGGGGAAGTTCTACCCTGTCCTACAGGGGCACTATGAGTCAGAATGGACTTGATACATATAATTAATTGTGTGCAATGGGCTTGTGTGAGGTGACCAGTCTGAATTCATGCAGTGGTGTCCCGAAAGAAAGGCTGGTGAGCTGCTTCCAGTAAGATCACAGCCAAGAACATGTTATGGGCCTGTCCTACTCTGTTACACATGGGATAATCGCAAATTGGAAGCAACTGAAAAGCAACCAGTTTGGCCTATTTTTAATATGGTTATTTTATTTTATTATTAATTGGGAGTTAATACACATATATCATTCCCTATTTCAATCAAGCCAAGCAATATGATACAATTGCTACCACTATCAGTTTCCAAATATTCTTTTTCTTCCTGGACTCCTTTTAACAACACCCCCCACCGCCGCCACCACTGTATCCCCCCCACCTCCAAAACCTTATTCTACTTGCTGTCCCTATAGGTTCATCAATCCTGGGGTTCATCTACTGAAAGATAGAAAGACATATAATATAACTTCAAGCGGGTGACCCCCAATGATATAACACCTCTGAGATAAACCCTGATCTGAACAAACATAAACAAAACAAAACAAAAATACAGAAAATGTTGTGAACCACATCAGCACAAAGAACATCAGAGGGGGAATCAAATGACAAACTTTTAACTGCTAAAGTCAGGTTTGTCCCTCTTATCTTCTGTACTCATCTCTAGTGCACTCTGTTTAGTTAACTGTTTTCTCCCCATTACTCAATTATGAATAGAGGGGGTTCACCCGAGGCTTATTTCCTGTGTAGTTCACACAAATGAATCTTGGGCACTCACTGTCATCCACAGCCTTCTGCAAACCAGATTCTCACAGTTTAGGCACTGATACTAATCCCTCCTTCAACTTTAGATTATATGATTTACAAACCTTCAGTAACTGATGCTTCTTCCATGTGGACTTAGCTGGCCTCTTAGTTGGCTGCTTGTTTAGAGACAAGCCTTTAAGACCCCAGACACTAATTTATCTGATAGTGGGGCACCGTCTACTTTCTTCACCACATTTTGCTCTAGAACCATATGTTCTGTGTTCACTTCCTGAGGGCAAGTGTTGAGCAGGGTCATGATGTAAGAACTAATTGTTCTTAGGCTAGAGCTAGGATTTAATGTGAGCCCCAAACCCATTTCTGGATCTATGGGGATTTTTTTTGGGGGGGGTGTGTGTGTGGGTTGTATGTTTTTTATCTTTCTTTAATTTATGGTAGTGAGTCTTAGGGACCATCCCCCTGGGGCATAACGACATTCTGTCAATATTGTGTTTAATTAGCCCCTGGTACTAATTTTTAAAGCCCTGTTGAGAGAGGAATATTGGGCCAATGTAGGCTAATTCCATATCACAGTATCTGAATTATTCACTTGTACAGAATCAGCCATTTCATGGCTGGACACTATTTACACAAGCAATGGGGGTTACCTGTCAGGAAATTTTACAATAATAATCACTGAGCATGTCCGTCACAGGTTTGCCAGAATAATACATATCTTCATACAGCATACTGGGCATTGACGGAGCAAGGCCATGTCAGTCTGCCTACCAGCAGTTGAACAACCCTGGTACACAGTCATCTGCTTCCTCAAACACCATGTATTTTCCGACTTAAGTCCTCAGGTGTCAAGTGTGTCTGAGGTAGAGCCCAGTTCCCCCAGTGGCGTTTCCAGGTGGGATCTCACTGATGCAGCCTCTGGAGCATGCTGTGCACCCTGAAGATCCGGGATTCAGAGTTGGTAAAGAACTCTCTCTAGGAGATCAAACTGACAACAGCAACTGGAAAAGTTAGCTAATGTGACGAAAGATTAGATAGAAACTTTTTCTTTTTTAAAAGTGTTAGTTGGGTGAATTTACATCAACTGATCACTTCTGGCTAGGGTTGGAGTCAAACCTGTCAATCAAGTGTAGCTGGATGACACCTCCTGGGGGGTGGCCTTTTGTATGCCAGTGAGGGCCTGAGGGAACTGCCACCCTCTCTCTGCCCCTCCCTCCACCTGCCTGCCTTCCTGCCTCCAGCAACTCTGCCTGCCTCCAAGGAGGGCTTTATGTGGACCATCCAAACGTGACCGCTGCTGGTGACCTGCCATGCTCAGTCCCCCACCCCCCCTCGCTCTTGGATCCCTGTGACTCTGCCCCTGGGTCTGTGATTCCTGTTTCCTGCATCACCGCATGTGGTTACAGGAGTCTGAAGAGGGACTTAGGAACCAGCATAGGACTGAGGACTTGAGCTGGATTGGGCTGGGATGCCTTCAGGATATGGAATTTCTTCTTGATATAAAGCTCTTTCTTGTACACATACGAGTGTCCCTGGATTTGTTTCTCTAGACAACCTGGCCTCACCCAAGCCCGTTGCACAAAATTAATGATATGCATTTTTATTTCCTAAGATCCTGCAGTCAAGGCAACAATAAATTTTAATTTGTCACAGATTTCTCTTTTTATCCATCCCTTACCTACACATTTCATTTCTTTAATTTACAGCATTTGAATGAGCACTTTTTTAATAACTTTAACTTTTACTATAAACTTCTTTTTCTTCCCCAGGGCTAACTGCAAGTATATTTGAAACTAATAAAAATGCAATAATTCAACAAACAACTGCCACTCCGCTTTCTGCCAATCCCTTCAGTCTAGTTTACACATTTAATGGATATTTTTAGCTGTGCTCAGAGATAAATTCTTTCCTCATTAAGGGTACTGGCAGTTAGGGCTTTTCTTCAGCACTTTAAAAAAAATCTATTTTTTAAAATCTAAATCTATCTATTTATTTATTTACTCAGTGACATTGATTCTTCTTCCAATTGCACAGCCATTCTCGTGCTCTATTCCTAAGTTGTCCCTCTCCTTTACCACAGCGCCACTGCACCCCTAAAGTCCTATCATGAAGACCGGAGAATAAAGAATGCATGTCGATTACTGCAGATGCAATTTAGGTACAAATTCATTATCTTATCCTTTGGTCTCTCTTTTGACATATTTTCCAGAGAAAGATGAGGCTTTCTACTCCCATAAACAGTCCCAGAAACCCACAGGGGCAGTTCCACCCTGCCCTATGGAGTCACTGTAAGCCAGCATCCACTGGATAGCAGTGAGGGAGGGAGGGAGGGAGTGAGTGAGGGATGGAGGGAGGGAGAGAGAGAAGGAGTGAG
>NW_022103904.1:3114184-3139380 GCF_000313985.2 Echinops telfairi
TGAGTGAGTGAGCGAGGGAGGGAGGGAGTTTGAGCCATTTTCTATTTGTCCTAGTCTTTAATAGTTTATGCTTTCTTTGCAATTGAGGGTTTTCTGTTTTACTGTATTACTGCTGTGGTTTGATTTGTCTGTTGTTGGCGGTGGTGTTTTGTTTAGGAAAATCAGGGTAGGTACATCTACAGACATTAAGGGGTACGGCAGGGGAGGTGCAGGGAGATGGAGAGTTATTAAGGGTGCAGGAGTACCAGGAAGGAAGAGGAGGAGGAAGGGTAGTTAACCACATTTCAGATGACCTGAGAAGGGTGACCCTGCACATTCGTACTCATGTTAAATACAGGTAACCTGAGTGGGTCACCAGGAGAAGAAAACTTCCATAAAGATAAAAGGAGCTTCTAGAAAGAAAGGGATCAAGAGACTCTTCCTTTTAATTGTCAGTTTAACGAAGAATCTTAAAGGTTAGGATTGTTACGTAAGGAAAACAGAGGTCTCAAGGATTATTCATAACTGAAGGAGAAGTCAGAAGTATAACTCAAGTTCAAAAATAGGATCTGGGGTTCACCAGGATAGGCTGCTCATGCACCTGAAATGGCTGCTGTGGAAGAAAGCTTCTGCACTACCAGCCACACTGGCCTCAGGGATCTCCCGTGGGAGCAGTGGCAGTCGTCAGAATGTGCCCTGCACAGCTGTGAGCTTGGTCAGCCAGTCCTGGGGCAGGGATGCAGCCCAGGTCAGGCCCATGCTTTCTCTTGCTCATCTTCCTCTCCCAACCTCGTAGACCACGTTGCAGGTAGAGAGGACTTTGAACATATCAATAACCCATGAAATGTTCTATGAGTGTTCAAGCAGTGATATGCACTCATCAACAATCAGTTCACAGTTCTATGATTTCAGAGATCTTTAGATGAAAAAATAATTTTTTCTGTGATGGTTAGGATCCTGAGTCCACTTGGCTCACTAAGGATTCAGTGGTTTTGCTGTTAAGGCCTAAGAAATCCCTGATGATGTAGTCTAACAATATAATCAACTAATATTTTAATATTTTTATTATATGCTATAAGCAGCCAAGCACTTGTAAGATTAGGGTAGATTGAAATTGCAGGGACATTTCCTCGGCACTGTGGCCCATTCCTATGTAACTAGATGAGGTGGAAATGTTCTTTTCTTCTTGCTGATCTGGGTTCTACACTGGGCTCATTGATCTCTGTTTCTTTGGACTTGAGGCAAAAGATAACCCATCATATTGCCTGCTGATCCTGGGGTCTATCAAAGCTGACATCTGACCTGCTGATCTTGGATTTAGCTACCTCTGTTTCTACCACTTGTTGTCTTTTTGCTTTCTGGCTCAACAGTCCTGGCGTGACATAGGAGGGGTACGTTAAAAATAAAGAAATAAAAATTTAAAGGAGGTTTTTTTTCCAAAACTATGTATTTAAATTAAAAAAAAAAAAAAACACCTTATCACCTTCAAAGTACTCTCCTTTCCACTTAATACATTTACCAAATCTTCAACTCTATTCTTGGAAACATTTTTCAACCTCATCTGTTTAGATAGCTGACAGCACCTTCCTATTTTTCTTTACCTCTTCTTTGTCATCAAATTACTGTCCTTTCATGTCCCTCTGCATTCACAGAAACAAAAAGAAGTTGTACAGAGAGAGGTCAGATGAGTAAGGTGAGTGGGCAAGAGAAAGATACTGGGGTTTTTTGCCCAAAACTGGCACACTGAGATGGCTGCATGACCAGGTACATTGATGTGGTGGCAAAACCAGTCCTCTGTCTGCCACAAATCAGACCTTTTTTGTCACACACTGTTATGCTATCTTTTCAGAACCTCTAAATGGAAAGCCTGATTAACAGTCTGACCTGGTGGAATGAACTCCAAATGCACTGCAATTCGACATTTTCATCTGTTCAGGAAACTGTTGGACATTCAGAATGAGATTTGTCATCAGTTGACATTTCACCTTTTATGAAATGAGAAAACCACTCATACACTGAAGTTTTTCCCATAGCACTATCCTCGTAAGCTGTGTTCAACATCACAACAGTTTCTCTGGCTTTTTTCCCGAGCAAGAAACATTTCACAGCTGCACACTCTTCTCTTAAATCAGCCATCACATAAAACGAGGTTTGAGCAAAAATACTTTTAAGAAAAAATTCACTGTGACCAGAGAGAACTTTCCCAGGTGAAGCCACTGGGTGCACTAACTCAGAGCGAGTTGCTTGATGCTCTCCTAGTGGGAAAACTGAGTACTATGGAAACTCCGCTCAGGCCAGCACAATTTGGTTTGGCGGGGTGCCCCCTTATAAGTCAGGAAAAGCCTACCTTAGCATTGGAACCAGAGGCTTGAACCAGACAGGACTTACCTCCTCCTACAGTTTTGTATATTAATTTCTTAATTTATATATAAGCATAACTTTTTTTTTTTTGCTTCTCCAGAGAACCCAGTCTAAGACACTTTGGGAATATTAGTGGTTTTGTTTTTGTTTTTTAAGTGTTAAACCTGAAACCCTCAACAAACCAATGTCTGGCTAAACTTGAGTGTGTGTGCCTCTTCCTGCCCAACAGGAATGGAGAGAATCTTCCAGGAGATTCAAGTCTTTGTTCGCCTTGGTCACTGAGGACACCCCCTCACGTGTACAGTTCTCACTTCTTAGCAAATATGTTTTTCTCTTGAAAGCACATTCCATTATAAGGGGTGGAATCTCTCTGAAAACTTATGAACAGTATGAATAAAATATTTTAAATTACACATTTGCTCTCTCTACTTAAGAATCCAGTGATCTAAGCATTACAAAATGTATCCTCCTCCTTTAATCCAATGGACTCGTCTTGCATGTCAAGCTTCACAATCCTCCACGAGAAAAAGATAATATGTAAAATATATTTAGCTGGTTAGTATACATTTAAGGGATTCTTGGGAGCATTTGCCGTACATTAAGCAATAACACCAGAAGTCGTCATTCTATTTAGAAATCACTAGGCTAGTGGAGATTCTGAAAAGTTGGAAGAAATAGAATGTTCTCTAGGCCTCAATTCATTCGACTGATTTTATTTTATTTTTATTTTATTTTTTTCTTTTCTTTTGAGTGAATTAGAGAGAGAGAATGAGTGAGTGAATGAGTGAGTGAGAGAGTGAGTGAATGAGTCAGTGAATGAGAGTGAGTGAGAGAGAGTGAGTCAGTGAGTCAGTGAATGAGAGTGAGTGAGTCAGAGTGAGTGAGAGAGAGAGTGAGAGAGTGAGTGAGTGAATGAGAGAGTGAGTGAATGAGAGAGTGAGTGAGTGAGAGTGAGTCTGTGAGTGAGTGAGTGATTGAGAGTGTGAGTGAGAGAGAGTGAGTCAGTGAGTGAGCGAGTGAGTGAGTGAGTGAGTCTCGACTGATTTTAAAGATGGCACAGAGCCAGGTAATGTGTGTCCTGTCATACTCCTGCATGATTACAATTAATATTGCTATTGTTGTTCCGGAGCACCTTCAAATCAGTTCCGACTCATAACGAGTCTATAGACAACAGAAGGAACCGCTGTCCGGTCCGGTGCCATCCTCACAATTATTAGTGTGCTGTGCCCATTGTCGCAGCCACTGTGCCAGTCCATCTCCTTGAAGAGCTTCCTCTTCTTCACTCATCATCTGTTTCACCAAGTGTGGAGCCCTTTTCTAGGGACCGGCTCCCCAATAACACATCCAAAGCACGGGACATGACATCTTGCCATCCTGACTTCTAAGAAGCCTTCGGGCTGCATGTCTTCCAAGAGAGATCCGTTTGTTCTTCGGATAGTCCACGATACTTTCGATATTCTTTCCCACATCATAATGTTGTCGAGTCTCTGCAGTCTCCAGGGAGCTGGAACAGTGCCTTGGCCTTCCTTTGTGTTTCCTGATCTTGACATTGTACAAGACAGAGCTCCTCACAATGAGATTCAGGTTATTTTGGGCAGACATATCACTAACATCATGCTATCTGTAACAGGAAGCACATGTAGTTGCTTTTCCTCAGTAATGAGGGTGGTACCTTTGAGCTCTCAGTTAAGATTGTGTCTGTGCAGTGAATTCACAAATGTTATAGCTCAGTTAACGCAAAGAATTTAAGACATATCACAAATGAGTCTACTTAGTCCACTTATGTAGTACCTAAGGCGCCCTGGTGGTAGAAGTGCTCAGCTGCTAATCAAAAGATTGAAGTTCAACCCATCCGGTGGCTCTGGGAAAGAAAGGCCACGCGATCCACTTCCACAGTTTACCAAGTGGAAGGCTCACGGGGACAAGTCGGTTCTGTCTCTGGGGACTCCCGGAGCACAAACAGCCTCCAGAAGGGCCAACCGCAGCAAGCTATCCAGGGGGGCTTCAAAGGGTTCATGGAAAAATTCTACTCTCCTTTCATCCCATTTTCCGTGAGCTTTTTGAGACCCTTTCGTAGTTCATATTCCCTTCCCTTTTTGATTGCTATTGATAAAATATTGACATTCTTAATTATTTATGTAGAGAGGGGTTCATCTTTATTGTTTTGCTGATTTAACTTACCCTTATTACATGCAGTCATGATTACTGCATTTCCCTTTTTATCCTACAGTGTAATACATGAAAAGCGACTCAGCTGAGGTTATTTCAGTCAATGCTTCAAATATTGTTAAGTTTGGGATAAATTTTGAAATACCGAGGTTTGATGGCGCCTTCTCTATTTCACTGTAGTGTGGATCGGTTGCGAACACTGTCTATTGACGACTGATACCTATTCTGGTAGCACTGGCTGGAAACAAACACTCATGATTAAGATGCTGATATGTGCTTTTAATTACTTAGAGTCAAACAAGATTAATGGCGTGCACCTAATGCAAATAAAGTACAAGGAATTAGAAAGGACACAGCATTTCTAAAGAAGAATAAGTGAAATCATTAAATTGCAGAAAAACTGGGTATTTTCCACTTGGTTACCTGTCAGGAAAACACTGAGCCGTGAATCTAGATGAAACACTGCTCCAGCAGCTTGACCCCAACAAATGACTTCCTTGCTTCTCATCAGCAATGAGAGGAGGAGGGATTGCATGTGCACATAGAGACATGCATCAGAATAAAAGTGCACAGGAATGTGCTTGAACTTGTGACCATGTTCAAATAGCATGAATTTCATTTCTGACAATATATAGAGTTATTTGATAAAGTTCAAAAAGCATACAATGCTTTTAAGTTCTAAGCACAGCAAACACTGCCTCGGAACTATGTCAAAGTTCTGATTTAATCTTTTCTCCACAGCACATGCATACTCCGCTTCTAACTGCTCCGGGCAGTGACTAAAGCCCATGTTTTGCTCTCCCTACATCTCTCTACCTCTACTCTTGCCCCAAAGAGTTGATTCGCCAGGGCAACAGAGGAAAAACATCAATCACGAGATGTCACTCTTTGGCCTAGAATCTTCAGAGGCATCCCCTAACCCGTAGAAAACAATTCAAACTCCTATCTAGGGCCCATTGCCTCTATGATGTGACCACGGGCTGAATGTTCTTTCCTCCACTCTAGCTCTTTCCCAGTATACCAAGCACAGGGCTGCTTCTCAGCCTGGACCCTTCCTTTGTCAAACTCCTCCATGGCTCACTCTGCTACTCACTCGGGTGCTTGTTCAAATGTCGCCTCTGCCAGGAAGCCTGTTCTGACATCCGATTTAAAGTGGCCCTCTCTGTCCTTCCCACCCTACTATCCTACATTCTTTCCCTCGTGGTTCTCCTCAAACAGAAATATGGCCAGCAGTTGGTTACAGTTTCGATTCGGGAGCCCTCAGCAGAAGAGCAGCTTCATGAGAGCAGGGCTGTTGGCTGCCTGGATCCTCAGTGTCTAGAAGGGAAACTGGCTTCTATGAAAACTTGGTGAGCATTCGTTGGATGGATAATTAATTGCATGAGTGCCTACATCCCACCATGGCAAAACACATATGTGAGAATATGCATGCACACACAGGCTCACACATACACACACCCATATGAACATATACACTGGGTCACACATTTTCACCCACACATTCACTTATACATAGACAAATTCACTGATAAGCACACGCATATCTAATCATACTCACACACTTTTTCACACATAAACACGTGTCCTCTCACATAGTCATACCTACAAACTCGTGCACTCACACATATATACACACAGAACATAAAGGGGTGGCAACTCTGCCTGGCATTCAAACCCCTTGTAGAGCTTCAGAAAACACGGGTGCCAGGTCTAAGTCTCGAGGTCCCTGCTTAGTACATCTGGGACGGAGGCAGAAATTCCTGGTTGGTTCCTGACCCCACAACTGACTGTGATCCAGAGGCAGAAGCCAGAAACCCAAATCCGAGGGCGAGAGGGTGAATCTTCTATTAACTGGAAGATGTATGCCCTGCTTCAAGCAAATGGTTAGGTACTCGACTTTTCACCAAAAAATGAGCAGGTACACTGAGGTACACTGAGTGCTGGTGATCAACCTCTAACATATCAGACTTGAAACCCTTCAGGAACACAGTTCTACACTGACACACATGGTGCTCTCCCTGAACTGGAATTGACTAGATGGCAACTCATGGGAGTGGAGACTATTCAGATGATCTGTCTATGCAGCCTGCTCTTAGCTCGGAATGATTTCATGTTTAAAGGAAGGGCCTGTAGCCCACAGTCGTGGCAGCCACGGTGACCTCACCCCGGTCCCTGGGAGGCCACTTCCTTAAGGAATAAGCAAGCTTTCTTAGTCCAAGTATCTTACCTGTGAGGAAGGGGTGTGCAGACCAGAAATGCAGGATTCCATTGCTTTGGCTTCCTGTGGAACATTTCCATAGTTATGAGTAAGGGGAGGGAGGACTAAGGAAGGAGAAAGCAATGGACAGATTTGGAAATGACCCTACGTTTGCAAAGGCAAACGGTCCTTGACGACAGACATCAGCGAGAGAGACAGTCACTGGTGACGTAGAGCTCCGTGCCAAGATAGAACCATGGGGTCTCACGACAGTCCTTACTGAGTCTTCGCTGGGCATCAAGTCCCAAAGTCCAGGTCATACAGAGCATCTCATGGAAATCCTAACAAGAGCCTGAGTGGGAAGTCCTTATTCTTCCCAACGTGGAAACGAGAAAGCCACAGCACATTGCAGCCAAACCACTTGTTCATGGTCACAGCAGAAAAGGAGAAGACCCAGGTTTATCAAGGCCAAGTCTTCAAGTCTCCAGGGTTGGATGTCTTTGCTTTTAACAATGTACTCATTACTCACCACCCCATGCACAGCCAGTTTGGCTCCTGCCTCCATCAATGGTTTTCAAGCCTGTATGCACATCGAAATCACGTAAATAATTCAAAAAAGAAAAATCCCTGAACCTTCATTCCCAGTTATTTTAAATTTATTAGCCTGAGATAAGGCTTGGGCATTGTTGTTGTTTTTGTTTTATATTGTTATTGAAGGAGTGATGCTATAGGAACCCTGGGGGTATAGTAATTACTTGTTGGGATGCTAATTTCAAGGTAAGCAGTTTGAAACCACCTGTGGCTCTACAGGTGAAAGACAGGGTTTTCTACTCCTGTAAAAATTTAGTCTCAGACAGCAGTCAGTGTGAAATATGAAATTAATAATCATTTATCATTTATCAAGGGGTCACTAGGGTGGGAGGGGAGAGGAAGGATAAAAAGAGGAAATGATACCAAGGGCTCAAATAGAAAGTAAATGTTTAGAAAATAATGATGGCAACATATGTACAAATATACTTGATACAATTGATGTATGGATTGTTATAAGAGCCCCCAATAAAGTGATCTTAGAAAAAAAAAAAGTCTCAGAAACCCACGCGGGCAGTTCTGCTCCGTGCTATTGGGTCGCTATACATCAGCTTCGACTCAATGGCAGTGAGGTTGGTTTTGTTGGTTGTGTTTTGTGATTTGTTTGCTTGTTTAGATGATTCCAATGGGAACTAGAATTCAAAACCATGGCTCCAAGTCTTAGTAGAAGCACCACAGATAGCTAGATAGATAGATGATAGATAGATAGATAGATAGATAGATAGATAGATAGATAGATAGATAGAGACATATGTGTATACATATATATATATATACATACACATATATATGTGTGTATATAAATAACTTCCTGTATGAAAGCTCTTGATTGAGACGCTTCTGGAAGTGAAGGTGTTGTTATCACCCCATTCTGAAAAGAAGTCTGAGGTAGTGAGCGTCAGTCTTGAATGGTCCAAAATACAAAACAAACACCAAAATCCAAACCAACAGTTATTGAATTGATTTCAACTTACACTGACCTTACAGAACAGAGTAGAACTGTTGCTTTGGGTTTCTGAGGCTGTAGCTCTTCCTGGGAGCGACAGGTGGGTTCAAACCACCAACTTTCCCATTAGCAGTCCATCACATCCCCCACGGTGCACCTAAAGCTCCTCTTTGACCTCACACACTCCCACTGCCATCGAGTTGATTCTGACTCACTGTGACCCTATAGGACAGGGTAGAACGTTCCCAATAGGCTTTTCTGAGACTGCAACTCTTTACAGGAGTAGAAAGCCTCATCTTTCTCTCACTTTGAAGGATAGGTAAGGTGAAACTCTGAGTTATTCTCCCAGGGGTGCACTGAGGAACATACCCCAGTGGGAGACCAGATAGATGCCTATTCCACTCACCATCCTGGACACCCACAAGGCACAGCTGGCACACAGAAGGCTCAGAAGAGTCCTCTAGGAAAAGCAATCAGCTTGGTTTTGTTCATTCCAGTAATTCCCAAACTGCTGGCCATGACACGCCTTTACTATCACATCTATTGTGGCACACACTTTGAAAAGCATCGCAAAACAGTCTAATTTTGAAAGGAACCCCAATCGCATAGAAGGAGGAAGCCAGGCCTAATACAAGGGTGGGCTTAACAGGACCCCACCACAGCATGGGTTGGCAAGCCAGTAGGCACCCTGAGATGATGGCAGTGGGTCGCTCCTGGAGCCCACTGAGACTAAAGGAAAAGGTACATTTTATCACAGAAAAAACACTGTACATTTTTATAGCACTGTAATTAATAACCCTGACTTTTGTTCGCCGGTGGATGTAACTTTGTCATATTATAACCCATATGCCACCACACTTCAAAGAACACTTCAGCCCAGTGGGAAGCTGAGGTTGGGGGTGGGCTGGTGGGTAGGAGAGCATAACAAAGCTGGGAAAGAACATGTGGCTGGAGAAGCCAAATGTCACCCTGCGACTGCACTCATCAACAACTGCCCAGAACAAAACAGAAGTGGGTGAGCGTTACCTAGGCCTTCTTTCCCTCCTCACCTCCCCCCCACCAAAAAATATGTGGTTGAGGACACGGTACATTGTGTACCAAAAAGAGACCACACAGATGACAAGCATGCACTAAATGCTGAATTTCAACAAAAGCTTCAGGAAAAGAAACCTTTTAAGTAGCACACAGAATATTCCAGCATGCACAAATGGAGCCTCTAAAAATAACACCACGGAGTCTGCACTGTTTTGAAACAGGACTTCCTCAAACAGCTCCCTGAACACTCGCTCGCTTCCACAGGCCACTTCAAGACTCAAAGACTCTTAAGGGTAATTGTTTTTCCCAGGGCTTTTCTTCTGAGTTGGAGACGTTTTTAAACTTTAATTCAAGGGAAGAAAGGACAAAGCAACAAGCACGCACGCTTTCCGCTGCAGCAAATTAGAGAGGGCTAATCGGCGGTCACGACGGTGCCCTGTCATCTGTAGCTTGTCACTTTAATTTAGCACAACCCAAACCCGGCAATTCCTTTCGATTTGACTTCTCCACAGAGCAGAATTTTAGCCTTGACACTGGGCTTCAAAGGGCCCAATGTAAAACCAACCTGCATTAAACACAATAGCCACATAAGACTTTTCTTTTATGAGTAGAGAAAAAGATTTCTGAAGTTCAGAAAGAAGGTGTGGCTTGTTTGTTTTAAAGCACCCAGCAGTCTCCGTAGTGTTTTCGTAAGTCTATTTTTAAGGTGGGGGGGCGTTTCCCTCCAGGGTTTTGGCATGGGAGAGGATGGGCATTTCCTTCAACAGAAGGAAATCACTGGGCCTTTCTTCCGAGGTGCCTCTGGGTACAGTGGGACCTCCAACCTCGCAGTAAGTACAGCAAAAGTCTACACCACCCATGAACTCTCTCAATCCACTGTGAAAACACCTCAGCCACGCACTAGCCTCTCAAAGTCCTGAATGGTCAAGTTGGCTCACACACCACCCATCCCGCCACTCTGTGGAGCATCTCAAAATAAGAATGAGAGCTTGCTCAGGTCACGGGGGAAGACGGTGGGGGGGGTGGGGGGGTGGTGTGCGTGCTAGAGCCTCCAGATCTCAGAGTCTGCCCTTACACAAGCAAGCCCAGCCATCTTTCAACCCCTAGAAATAAACCATCAAGAATGCACTAGAACCGAATGCCATCCACCCACCAATGGGGATAAATCAAACAGGAAGCAGAGCACCCACGATCCTTTACCAGGGACAGCTGTTCTCTGAAACTAAAATCAGTAAGGTGAACAGAGATACCTGTATGCTGTGGTCCCAAAGGAGCCACACAACACCCCATATCTCACAACCTTCCCTGCCCCTCTGCCATTCTCTCTTGAAATTCAGAGCAGATTCCTCAACATGTTCATAAATACACACACAAACACACACACGTGCGCATGCCAAGTATATATCCTTCAAGTATCCACGGGTATATATCACCTGTGTTCTCACTCTGCAAATCATTTTGCTAGAAATGTTAGTTATGGGGCAAGGGAGGGGGGAAGGCGTGTTTATAGGCTATCCCAGTGGCAAGCTGTCAAAGGTACCATAGACATGGAAATGGAAATGGCTTTAAAACTCAGAGATGGTCATTGGAATTCAGAGCTAGTGCCTCAGTATAAATCTGTCTTTTGCAGCTCTCACTGGAAGCAAAAGTCTGCCTTGTGAGGGAACGGGACCTGAAGCCCATTACCGGGAGTGTTTCCTTGTCAGTCCCCACGACACTTGTACAGAGAGTGATTGGTTTTACACCAAGCTCGTGCCCGTCAGCAAGCCCGACAAAGTCGATTTCTTTCCATCAAATGAGCAACGTGACTGGCGAAGGCACAGGCGAGCAGCACACCCCTAGAAAGCACCCTTCTTGTGACTAGCTGCTTTTGTTCTCCAGACGGGAGGTCCCGGGAACAGAATGAAAGAAGAACTTACAAGTCCCTAAGCAGAGGGCAGACTCGATATGCTTTGACAAGCACAAGGTCAGTGATCGTTCAAACCCACCAGTCTCTCCATGGGAGAAAAACGAGGCTATCTGTTCCCTTAAAGATCGAAAGTATCAGAAACACTCTGTAGGATGACAGTGAGGTGGAACTGCCAGTGGGCTTGGTTCTGGTGTTTCGGGTGGGTCCCTGGCTGGCCTCAAAGGTTGATTCTTGGCTAAGTGAAAGACTCATGATTTAAGCCCACTCAGTAATGCACAGCAACCTGCTTCAGTAAAGATTAGAGAGTCAAGAGAACCCTATGGGGCAGTTCTACTGGCTAACACACGGGGTTGCTATGAGTCTGCAATAACTCTGTGACAGTGGGTCTGATATTTTATGCAGGCGATTCTACTTCAATTCATTTCACTTGTACACCGTGAGTCTGGTCTCATTACTGCCAGACCTCATCCAACGTCAGACATGGCAAAGACTCTTCAGCTAGGAGTTCGCTGGGGCTTTTGTGTTCCTGGTTGTTTTAAATAAACACCATGTCTCTGTTCTTTGTGAGCATTCAGTACCCCAACTGTCCAAGGGATTGTTGCCATCCATCAGAGGCTAAGGAACACAGACCTTCAAGAGGCAGCCATTTGAGACAGAAGTCCAATCTGGTGGCCAACCTCGATCTTGTAGCACTGAGAGCCAAGCTAGGACTCAACAGCTGAGGACCAAAGAGTCTTGACTGTTGACTGTGAAGTATAACTGTGGGCCAAGGACTGTATCCTGTTTACTGGTCCTGACTTGTGCTAAACTATTTGTTTTCCTAATAAACCACCACAATTATATCGTCTGTGAGTTCTGGGTGGCTATTGCAATGAATTATACCTTTTAAGTAGCACACAGAATATTTCAGCTTGCACAAATGGAGCCTCTAAAAATAACACCACGGAGTCTGCATTGTTTTGAAACAGGACTTCCTCAAACAGCTCCCTGAACACTCGCTCGCTTCCACAGGCCACTTCAAGACTCCTGAGAGGCATGATCGGTGTCAGAATAGAGAAAGATGGAGGGTGAAGGTATGTCTGATCCCTGCTTCGTGGCAGCAGGGACGCCAGAGAAGGTTAGATATGGTCCTCCGTGCCATTCACTGCAGTGCCAGAGAGAACCCACTGAAACACCAACCCAACTGTCCTTGAGTCCATCTGACTCCCAGTGACCCGACAGGGTAAACTAGGTTTGCTCCGCAGAGTTTCTGAGACTATGAATCTTTCCTGGACGAGATAGTCTCCTCTTTCTCCTGCAGAATGGTTAGTGGAGTTGAACTGCTGACTTTGTGATTAGCAGCCCAATCTATAACGTACCCACTACCAGGACTTCTCGACAGGACCTCCCCATTACTCTAGAGAAGGGTCACTTCTCAGCTGCAGGCCCATTTGCAGGCACAGATATCCGGCTCTGGCATCTCTTCAAAGGCAGGTGTGGCACTTCAGAACTTGAAGGTTTGGGCAGGTTCTCATTAACACCCACTGTTGGGACCACTTTTCCTAGACCTCAACAACTGGTCACCCAAGCAATAATGAACAACAAGCTCAGCAGAGGTAGAGAGGGAGTCAGACCCAGGGGGAACATTCAAGTATAGAAAGAGAGCTACATTTCCACATGCCACAAAGCAATTCCATACAGCCTTCACCTGCAACCAGGGCACGGATACCTTTGGTTCATTGTAGGGAAAAGTACCCATTTTGATGAAAGCTCTACAGGAAAATCTGCCCCCTAGGGAAGTCAATGAACACTGTTGGTGTGTGTCCTCAAGAGTGATGACCCCATAGGGCTTTCTTGGCAGTAATCTTGTGAGAACAGAAAACCCCATGTTTCTCCTGCGAGGAGTTGGATGGGTTCGAACTGTCAACCTTTTGGTGAGTAGCTGAGCATTTAGCCGTTGTGCCAGCAGGGATCCGTAAAGAACAGTAGGATAAAGAAAATGTGCTTCCTCCAAGACGGGAACCTTTGAAAAATAAGTAAGTGCAAGTGTTTCCTTCCAGGATGTGGCTCCAAACTAGAGAGCAAGAAGGAAAGGTGTTGCTCTAGCTGCAACCTGTCTTTAGCCCGCGTTCACACGGCCAGGCAGGGGGCTTCAGGGTGGTACAAGGGGTGGCAACAGGGAGCACAAAGCAGCCTAAACAAAGGGCCCCTGGCCTCCCAGAGTTAATGTAGACCATCAAGCCAGGAGGAATCCCAGAAAACTCAAAGCTGTGCAAAGAATGTAACTGGTCTATAGTGCAGCAATGTCTGCAGACTTGAGAACAGCCAGGCGGGCTATTACCATATCAAAAGAAAGGCGCAGGAGGCAGGGCAGAGAGGTGGTCAACCAAGAAAGCAGACAAAAGGGTGGCCTGGGAGCCCACCCACACAAAGGCCACCCACGCACTTGCTCCTCCCCACCCCCCGGCTAAATGGAAGCCCCTCCCAGGGGGAACCAGGCAACAAAGAAACGGGGAACCACTGCCATAGAATTGATTCTGACTCAGAGTCTGATCCTAAGGACAGAGCAGAAGGGCACCTTATGGTTTCCCAGACTATCAATCTTTATGGGACCAAAGAGCCTCATCTTCCTTCCGTGGAGCAGCAGGTGGGCTTCAGCCACCCACCTGTTGTTCAGCAACTCAACACGTACTCCACTACCCCAGCAGGGGTCTTACTGGTCAGAGCACATCTGGACGGGATGTCATGTTTAGCAAGTGCCCTCCTGATGCTGACTCTGTTTCCCTTGAAGTTTGTGTCTAGCATGAAAATCTGCTTTTCAGAGAATCCCCGTGGCCTTGATTACCTACCTCACAGTGCATTATCCATTGGTGTACAAGTCCCCAGAAGCTTAGCTAATTGCATCTCCCCCTACAAGACCGCTCTGGTCCCAGGGGCTGGTAGTTGGGTTTCCTGAGCTGGTTTCCAGAGCCCAGATGGTGTGAATCCAGAGGAAAAGCCATCCGGTAATGATTACTGAGACACAGGGTACACGGTCTATCTCAGCCAAGGCCCTCAATTATACAAGGTCTAAAAAACCACACATTTCCACCCACCAGCACAACCTCGTGAAGAAGACTCCTATCTTATGCAGGAAACATATCCCTGGTACAAAGTGCCGGGGTGTTTATTGCTTTTCCGCCCCCTCTTCTTAATATTCATTTCAAGGCCATCTTGATTTTAAACAAAGAACTTGCAACTCTAGGACAAGCTGCAAACATCGCGTGGTCTGCTCGCTTGTCCTCCGTACAAAACAACATTCTCCTTCATCACCACAGTCTGCGGTTGCTGAGTGCCAGCCCGTCAATCCCCGTTCACAGCCATCCTCAGTGACAGCGTAGACTGCCCCATAAGATTTCCGTGGCTGTGATCTTTAAGGGCAGAGATGGCCAGGTCTCTCTCCCACAGACCCTGGTTGGGTTTGAACCTCCACCCATTGGAGCTCCATCCTATTACAACCCTCCCAAATCAACATTTGATACAAATTCTCTTTGCTCCTCCGAGACCATACAAATTCCACTAAATGTTTCTCAAAATATAGTTTTGATAGCACAAGCATCTGGGTCAAAGTGCTTACCGTTATGTTGTCTCTTTCGTGTCCTTCATTCTAAACACTTCCTTCATTTTTCCTTAATTTGTCTGACCTTGACACTTGCACAGACTACAGACCAGTTGTTTTGTATAATGCTCCTCAGTCTGGTTTTGTCTGGTGCTTCCTCTGATTAGATACAGGTTAGGCATCTTTGGCAGGAATATCACAGACAAGTGATTCTGGGTCCTCTCCTTGTGTCTTATCACGGGCTGCATGATTTTGATTGGTCCCATAGCTGATATTGTTTCTGTTTTGGGCCCCAGTTTGTTTTTACATAGGAGCCTAGGGAGAGCCTTGGGCAGGCCTTAGTCTCTACCTTCTCTTCCTTTTAGCACAAGCGCAGATCCCCTACTGCAGGGAATACTGGCATGGCAATAGCAGTTACCTTAGAACTTCATGGGTAGAGATAGAATAAAGTTTAAGAAAGGGAAACAGAGAGACAGTGATGCTTTTGTGAGCAAACAAAAGAATACCACGCATCCTACTCACACAATGTTTTCACAGCGAAATAAGGGCACACAGGAAAGGCATTACCTAACTCACTCCTTTCAGGTGAGCTTCTTCCTGCTAAGGATGGAGATGCCAACATATACAAAAAAAGGGAGAACATGGTCTCTTACAGAAATGTTAGCAATAATCAGCTACAGTGCAGCCGAGAAAAGGAAAAGCAGGCCAAGAGAATATCTATCTAACATCTATTAAAAGCTGCTGTCAGTACCGTCTGACATGGTCAGGAGGCAATTAAAAGCAAACGCACTGCCATGGGGTCAATTCTGACTCATGGGTGGCCCTAGAGGACAGTGTAGAACTGCCCCTGTGGGTTTCAGAGACTTCAACTCTTTACAGGAGTAGAAACCCTCATCTTGCCCCTGTTAGCAGCCCAAGGCATAAGCACTATAACACCAGGGCTCCTCTAGGAGCCAGCAAGGAGATGTAACTAGGCCCCTTGGTCAGATTGTGAGCATAGGGGAGCTAGAAACAAGAGGAGTGGGGAGAAAGCGGAAGGTGGGGGCCAGATCAGAAAGGCCTTAAAGGGTCAGCAGGGGTCAACATCTTGTCCCTTAAGCAGTTGGGAAACCCTGAAGGATTTAAGGTAATTTGCGAGATCTAGCAGTTACTTCAACAGTCATCTCTGGAATCATCCTGCTGAGGGGAATGATGGGAGGGAAATCGAAGCATTCTCAAGGAGACAAGAAGACCCGTGCGGTCATTTCCCCACACCACACACTGAAGGGCACGAACCCAAGGCAGGGGCAGTGTGCGACAAACAGGAGAGATTCCAAGGACACGCGGGATGCCATAGCCACAGTGTTTCCGTGGGCGTGTAAGGAGAGAGGAAAGTATGTGGAGGGTCAGAATCAGATAATCAGGATCTGGGAAATGAGAAAGGTTGGTGGTGGTGAGCTGAATACTTTCATACCCAAACCAATTCTCTCCACTCTTGACCTGGGAAGCCTACCCTCCCCTCCCTCATCCAGGCTACTGGAGTGTGCCAAGGGCAGAGCTTGCCGTGGATGCCACAGCGTGCTGTGTTCTAGCCTTGGTGTTTAATTACACTTGAGCTCCTAGTGTTACCTGCTGCGGTGATTATTGTGGGTACAGTGCAGAGCAATTTCACACCATTGGGGGTCTCTGTGTTTGTCTATGTGTGGAGAAAGGAGGGTGCATTATGCTTCTCATCCTGGTCACTCACTGATGTTCTAATTATTTCCACGTTTGGGGGGATGAGAGGTGGGGGGAGCAGGATGACCAATTGTTGACTTGACAACTGGTTTTATTTTGTGAGCTCATGAGTTCCTTGAGAAAACACCCCAAAGTATTAAAAGGCTAGGCTCAGGGCCTATGGCTTTGCATATTCGCCAGGAGCCCTGGTGGCATAGAGGTTATGAGCTGGATGCCTAATTACAAGTTCAGCAGTGTGAACCCGACCAGGTGCTTTGTGGGAGAAAGACCAGGCTTTCTACTCCTGTGCAGAGTCACAGACTTAGAAAGCCACAAGGGCAGCTCTGTCCTGTGCAATAAGCTCACTGCGACTCAGCATTGACTCGATGGCTGTGAGTTTGGTTTATTTACACACTTTGGGCCTATACGTTTCTTAAAGATGTTTGGTCAGGTCTTGAAGCAACTCTAGCTCTTCTCTTCCCCCCAATTTTTGTCTGGTGTTGCTAATGTGAAGCTAGAGCTTCTGCAACATATTTGTTTGAAACCACTTCTCCACCACCACCCAACCAGCAAGCCTTATGGTCTGAGGTAGGAAACTGGGACTTTGCAACTAAAATTTGCACACAAACAATTGCATAGCCATTTTACACCTTTAGAAAAATGAGGAGAAGAAAATGTAATGATATCATTGATTACAATGGTTCTTTTCAAAGTAGTATCAGCAATTTTTCCTTTTATAAATCAACATTATCTTGTGTGCCTTAAATGAGCGAGGATCATGAAAATACTGAGTCACCTGCAGCTGCTCTTTGTCCCAGCTCTCTCTGGTGAGAATCTTGAGCATTTTCATGGTAACATGGCCACGTGTAATCGATAGTGAATTTAGATTTTACCCGGGATCACTCTTCCTTCCATATTACTAGCTGATAATCCTACAGGAAATCACTCAAACACCTTTCACTAGCTGCTGTCAAGTCCTTTCTGACTCATAATGACCCTGCAAGACAAGAGAGAAAGAGCCCCTTTGGTTTTCTGAGACTTGAATTTCTATGGGAGCAGACCACCTCATCTTTTCCCTGGGAGCAGCTGGTGGGCTCCAAATACTGACCTGTGGTTAGAAGCTCACTGGGTAGCTTACTACACTGTCATGGCTCCTCTAAACACCCGTAGAAATCAGTATCTTCATAAAGACAATGGAGACATTTGTAGTAGTGAACAGAACAAGAAATGCTGACATCACACTACTAAGTTAAATACAAAACTAGTGAATATCATAAACCCAATACTTTCAAGTTGATTTTGAGTCACAGTAACCCTACAGAACAGTGTAGAACTACTCCTTAGAGTTGCAAAGACTATACATCCTTATGGGAGTAGACAGCATCATCTGTCTCTTGGAGAGCAGTTGATGGGTTTGAACTGTCAACCCAGTGATTAGCAACCCAACACAACCCAGAGCACCACGCCTTGGCTAATGCCCTATCAGGCATTAAAGCTTTTGTGATGATTTTTTCCAAGATCTAAGATAAGCTTGCATTGCTATTCCACAAGAGTAGGAGCCCTGGTGGTGCAGTAATTACGAGCTGGGCTGCAACCTGCATAGTCAGCAGTTCAAAAGCACCAACAGATTGATGGGAGAAAGACTGGGCTTTCTACTCCTGTAAAGTTAGTCTCCGAAACCCCACAGGAGTTGCTATGAGTCAGCATTGAACTCACCAGCAGTGACTTCATTTACATTAGACGGTCACAGGTGTTCAGTGAACATTAGCCATAAAGTAATGACTTTTTGAATGCTATATATGAAATCCTATAGGTCTCAGACAAAGAAGTGAGAGAGGACAAATTCATAGCCTTGGATGATTTCATGACTGAACAAAAGAAAGAAGAAATTTAAAAATTACCGCATCATATGTCAGAGGACTATTTCTCTCAATACAAAAGGTGAACAGAGAGAACACTGTAGTACAGATGGAGGGTGGAAATGTTCTGCTGAAAGAAATTGGCATGAAAGTACCCAATGAGCCATAGCACAGAACCTTGATTAACAGGTGGAATGTCTGAAAGCACCACACGTGTACACTCCAAAACCAAACTCACTGTCATTGGGTCAATTTCAACTGCACAAATCGGTGAACCTGGTGGCATTGTCAGGTACACATGGGAAAGCTCACCTCAAAGTTGATGGTTCAAAACCACTAGCCACTCTGCAAGAGAAATATAGGGCTGCCTCTCTCTCAAGAGACAGACTTCAAAAGGTTCGTGGAAAATGGAAGTAAAAGACAATGAAAAATGATCAGGAACTTCTTGCAGGCCCTTCTTGTGTGTATCGGGCTCAAACACTGGAACAATTGTGGGAAGATGGAGCAGGATTGGGCAGTATTTCGGTCTGCTCTGCACAGGGTCGCTATGAGTGAGAACTGGCTCAAAGGCATCTAACAATAACAACTCATGTATACTGTACAGTCGGCCGAACTTATTTGTATATTTCCTTCTATAAAAAGACAAGACACAACATAAGACCCAAGAGAAACTCAAAATAGTTGTTGTTTTTTGGCCTGTCACATTACAAACTCTTTCATTTCATTTATGCGTTGTCTTTTGATTGCTTTGGATGTCAAGATTCAGTCTCATGCTCAGAGGAGGAAAGTTGAATGATCAGAGACCTGAAAGAAAAGTGATCAGAAGTTCAGGCTCTCATGTGAACCAACTTCATCAGTGTGTCTCAAACACACAGGGAAGGTAGTGCACCGCTATGGGAGGTATCCTAATACAGACACTATGTTTTTGAATAAGGCAAACCATTCACAGCTCAGTTACATTGGCGACAGGATGCCTTTGAACCTCCATGTTCTCCTCAGCAAGGTCACTAGCACACATTGCATTAGAATCACCATAAGAATTAAATGAGCTCACATCGGTAGAATCTCTAAAGCACTCTCAGGCCCACATGCAATTGGCAAAACACTAAACAAATACGGACTATCTTTCCTACCCAGGGGACATATCTTTGAAATGCATAATGACATGAGGAAGCAAAATCCGGTTTTTGAGCTATATAGGTTCCTAGTCACCTGGAAGGTAAAGGCCTTCCTTTGGTAAAGCTTTAGTTTCCATTCATATTCTCTAGGACTTACAGCGTCTTTCCATGAGGAAGCAGGCTCTCTGTTTGCTTGGACTGAAACATCCAACAACCAGTGCATGTTCTTGCCCGCTGATGCTCCTGTCACTACCTAATCCAAGAAAGAGGCCAAGGAATCTCAAAGGGACTGACTTTGCCAACCTTGTTTATCTTTCTGCTTGGATGGCTTCCATTGTTTTATTTACCTCCTGACAGATGAGTCCTGGACACGTGAAACAAATGAAAATCTTCCATGTAAGGAAAGCAAGCCCTGAGGTTGCCTTCCCCTAGGGAAATGCCAAAGAAGAACTGGGTGTCAGAAGACACCCCATCATCTGCTGCTTGTTGTCACACCCTGTTTCAGCCTGGCCTTCAACTATAAATCCTTCTTGAAAACAATGAGGCAAAGATGGCCTTGAGTGAGTCACATGATTCCTGGGCCGGCTCCCCTGTTAACCCCAAGCCTGCAGCCATCAAGTACATTCCCACTGACAGTAATCTTACAGGAAAGGGGAACCCTGCTCCTTAGCACTGCTGAGACTAATTATTTGGAGGAGCAGATGGTCTGGTCTTCCTCCTGAGGAGTGGTAGGTGGGTTGGAACTGCTGATCTTTTGGTTAGCAGGCTAACAAGGAACCTCCCTCCTAAGGATTGTTAGGGGCAGTAAGAAAACATCAGTAAATAAGTAACCAAACCCACGTGGAAGTGAGCTCCACTGGGTTTCCTTGACTATTTCTGGAAGCAGATGGCCAGGCCTTTCTTCTGCAGCACTGCCAGGTGGGTTTGAACTAACAACCTTCAGGTTAGGGGTCAAATGCACACCATTTGTGCAACCCAGGGATCTAAAAGCAACACACAATTTAAAACAGGCAGCTTATTTGGCACAAAGGAAGATGTGTTAGTCTGGGTAGAGAAACAAATTCATAGGCATTCATATGTGTGTTAAGAGAGAACTTTATATCAAAGAGCAATTGTACATTAAGGAAACATTCCAGCCCCATCCAGACCAAGTCCCTAAGTCTGATAGTACCCCATATGTCGATACTAGTTCATAAATTCCTCTTCAGAGTCATACAGCCATCAGTGACACCTAATGCAGGAAGATCACAGGCCAGTGGGTGGAAAGTCTTATGGATCCAGTGGTGGTGGAAACATCTCGGCATGGGCATGGGTCTCCACGTGGCTCCTCCAGCTCAAGGGTTCTGGCTCTATCCGTGTAGCTCCATGTGGTTTGTCAACAGGAATGTCTCGCAGGGAGTCAAAGCAGAAAGAGAGTGTATCTGGCCTCCAGTGAACTATTTATTTCCTTCACGCCTCCAAATGAGTTCCTCAAGCTGCGACCTGATTGACAGGCTAGACTCCATCCCTTCGCAAGTTGACAGAAGATTATATTTAACTGTCACAGAAGGGTTCCAAAAATTGATCACTGATAAGTCTGTGTTGCTGTATTTGTGTGAGCAATGTTGATCAGTTTCAAAGGGGCAGATAGGTCCAGTGCCAAATATACAGGCTCCGGAGAGGCTTTAGACTCAGCTTTGTCCCATAGCCTGGCTTTTTAATAAGGCACAAGTTCTGAATGTCCTTGTCCTTCATTATATTCCTTACCCTAGGGCTGAAGCTGTTATTAAAAAAAAATGAGTATAGTATATTTACAAAAATGCCTGCAGTTTAGAGAACGGAGCAGTTGGCAAACAAACTTTAGAAGGCACATGCCCTTTGCGTCAATCTACACTATGCCTTGGAAAGGAATCCCTGTGTGGCCTAAAGATTAAGCGCTAGACTACTAACCCATTGTTTGGCAGTTCGAATCCACCAAGAGGCAGTCGAAGGACAAGTCTGAAAAATGACAGCATGTAGAGGGCAGTTCTATTCGGAAGCACATGGGGGTGCCATGAATTGAAATCACTCCATCACAACTGGCAACTGGTGGAAAGGATGCATTGCAAATGACACTGCACAAATGTAGAGCATCTGTTAGCATATGTTCGTATGGTTCTCAGGCCCTCTGCCTGGCATGCAGTGGAGTTCACAATCTGTTGAAATACTGCGCCAATGAGACTGAAAAGGCAATATAACTCGGAGAAGCAAGAGCAGCAGCAGTCAGCATCAGTAAGTGTCCACAGAGATTGCAATGTGCTACAGGAAGCATGAGGCCACGGGAGTTCTTTCCCCGGCAGCCAGGCCACCCGAGGGAGCACAGACCGAAATTACTTGTTGCTCTTGTTTCATTTTTCATGTGTATTTCTATTCTGCACATTTCGTTAAATCGCTTCAGGGTAGCAATGCCAATTACAAAGCATTCTAAATAAAATATCTTGTAAGCGTCCATAATGTTTTCCACATCAAAAACACATCAAATATTGGTTTCCCCTGCCTGGAGTAAAGAACAAAGAAGAAAATGAAAGATTCAAGGAAACAATGAGGCCAAGGGACTAATGAATCACATGAGCCGCGCCCCCAGTCTCCCAAGACCAGAACTAGATGGTGCCCGGCCACCACAACCCACCGCTCTCACTGGTGTCCCAGCAAACGCCCTAGTCAGAACGGAAGGGAAAGTAAGAATGTAGAACAAAATTCAAAAGACCAGACTTCCTGAGCTGGTAGAAGCTGACGGAAGCCCACGACGGGGGCCCTTGGGACACCCTTCGAAGACCAACTCTCAGCTAAACAGGCCTCTAAAGGGAGAAAATAACAGCACCAGCGAAGAACACACTCCTCAGGACAGTGAGCCGCACGAGACCACAATCAGCACGGGCCCACAAAAGAAAGCTCACAGGAGAGGAGAGGGCAGGAAAGGAGCAGAAAGACGGATGGATCTCAGGGAAGCAGGAAGAATGCTGCCGCAGCGAGGGGACTGCAGCCAATGCAGCCACGAGATCAAATACATATCAATGGCAGAATGGAAAAATTAATGTGCATGCGCACATTCACCGAAAGTACAATAGAAAGTTTAAAAACAAATCTACATGAACTATAAATGCCTATGTGAGATCTCCTCAAACATGAAAAAAAAAGTGGTCAGGAGAGGGTAGGAGGTGGAATAAATGGTCCTACTTCAATAACTCAGGAACACTTGATGAAGTACACCTGAAAAGACCAGAGAGATGAAGCCCTTGACTTTGCTGGAGTTAACACCCAAGCCCCACTGACCATCTTCTTATCTGCCACCCCCAGACTGTTTCCTTGTCAAGGAAGAACTAAGATTTAAACCACTTTTAAAATGGCACACTTTGATTTCTTCCACACGGAGGACAAAACCATTATCTTCCAGAGGGTCCTTTCAGTGGTAGCACCTGGTAGGAAGCTCTGAGGACAGAAACCTTCAGGCTTCTGTGAAGAGCTTAAAACAACAACCAATAAAACATGGTCATCAGACTGATTCTAACTCATAGGGACCCTTACGTAGGATTTCCTGATGTTGTAGATCTTGAGAGAGCACACCGCCTCATCTTTCTCCTAAAGAGCGGCTGGTGGGTTTGAACCACTGACCTTGCAGTTAGTCTAAGTCTTACCAGACAATTTGACTGGGGCTCCACTTGAGAAGAATTTAGGGAGGGGCGAATAATCTGCTGTCGCATTCTCCAAAAAGTGTTATTCTTCATCGAATGAGACCTTCACCCCATAATACCTGTAGTTTCACACCTCATTTTAATTACAGAAGTCTTTTTTAAAGGAACCCAAAGAAGCACTAATTTGTAAAAAGACTCCTCCCTTTTGCCTGGCCTTCCCTCCCGGGACTTCCTTTTACACATTCTAACAAGGTGAGCTATTGTTTTAAGTGGAAGTGAAGGTGTTCTTTTCAAAGTAGACACATTCTATACCATTCACTCTCACTGCAAGGATCCCAAAGCTCCTCTTCAGAAACCTAGGCTCCAGAAGGTTCCATAAGGCTTAAAGCATCGGGAAGAGCTCCATCCTTGTATCAGCATTGAAACAAGAACATGAATACCCCTATCCAGCCCTGGTGGCACAATGGTTACACGCTGGTCTGCTATCTAAAGGTCAGCCATTCGAAAACACCAGCTGTTCCACAGGAAAAAGATGAGGCTTTCTACTCCCACGAACAGTGGCAGTCTCAGAAACTCACAGGGGCAGTTCCACCCTATCCTACAGGGTCGCTATGAGTGGACATCAACTTCACGGCAGAGAGTTTTTTATACAGGAAGGAGTGGTGGCAGTTTGAGTGGCCGTGCAATCCATCGCAGCCAAGCAATCCATTTCCAAGGGAATCTGCTGGGGGCTTCTGGAAGGACTTCACTTTTCCAATAGAGGATGTGAGGGAGGCCCACGGCCCCTTCCTCTTTTGTCCTATGGAGTGTGTGCGGCCCGATGCCTGATGTGACCGCAGCCATCTCGAGACTAAAGGAAACCCTGTTCAGAACAGGGAAACCAATGGAGAGGAAGAGTCTGGGTCCCTGGACTCCTTAGTCAAACCCCAAACACCCGTCCCCTAACTTTTGGTTAGCCAAAAGCCAACCGCCATCAAGTCAATTCCGACTCACCACGAGCCTCTATAGGGCTTCAGTGTCACTGTCATTCTTTACCGGATCTTTCTCCCTCAGAACAGCTAGTAGGTTTGAAACGCTGACCTTGGGGCTATTAGCAGTCCAAAGCTCACCTGACAGCACTAAAGGAACAATCAATGTCCTTTGAATACAAACACCGTTAGCCGGGATTTCTGCTACTGTATCCCACCTGCAACAAACCACACCCACAGATATTTCAGAATTAGTGTACTGTTACACCTTAGGGAACACCTGCATTTTTCTAAATTATCTCTGAATGTAGAAAACTAGAGGCACCCGGGGAACTGAAAAGCGAGTAGGGCTGGCGCAGCCACTTTGGAAAAAAATTTGGCAATTTCCTTACAAAGTTAAACATACCATACAAGTCTAGCAATCATGCATCTTGGTATTTACTGAAAGGAATGGAAAGTTATGTCCACGCAGCAAACCGAACACACGTTTATAGTAGCCTTTGTCAAAATTTCCACAATAATTGGAACAGCCAAGATGTCCTTCGAAAGGCAAATCGATTAGCTAGCATGGTACGTCTATACAAAAGAATAGGTCGTCAGTAAAAAGAAAGGAGGTGCCAAGTTAAGACAAAGAGGAAATGTATGTGTATGATTAAGTAAGTGCTCAATAACTAGCCGAAAGGCTTATCACTGGAAATAACCCAGTGCCCCCTCCTAGTCAAAGACAGGCCTAAGGACCTGTTAGCAAAAGGCAAACGCCTGAAAATTCTATGGAGCAGTTCTACTCTGGACACATGTGGTTGACCATGAGACTGCATCGCCTCCATGAAAACCAACAGCAACAAAAGAAGCCAATCTGAAAAGGCTCCCTCCATCTTGTGTGACTCTGACTCCAGACACTAGCAAAGGCCAAACTATATACGGATGCTATAAAAAGATGAGTGGCTACTGGGATTCAGGCTGGGAGAATGGTGGGGGATGGGGGCTTACAAATCGGTGGAAAAAGGGGTATTTTTTTATGACAGTGGGGGCCCATGACATTAAGCACGCGCCAAAATGCATTACACTGTACAAGAATGAATTCTAACACAAGCTACTTGTAACAATAAAGTATCAATCACCATTGGTCCATCATTTTATTTTAT
>NW_022103904.1:3140555-3153109 GCF_000313985.2 Echinops telfairi
CCCTCCTTGCCACTGATTTTGGATCACTTGTTGCTCCCCTTTCTGGTCCATCATTTTAAACAAATGTACTCCATTACTGCAAACTGTTAGTGTTTGGGAGAAATGTGCAAGGGAATAGAGATCTATAGACACTCTTTGATATCTGCTCCATTGTTGTGTAAATTTAAAACTGTTCTTAAAAAATAAAATATTGATTAAGAAAATAATTCATGAGGGGAGAGCAAAACACTCCCTAGAGCAGTGGTTCTCAACCTTCGTAATGCCACGACCCTTTAATACATTTACTCATGTGGTGGTGAACCCCCCCAACCATAAAATTAGTTTCATTGCTACTTCATCACTCATTTTGCTACTGTTATGAATCGGGTGACCCCTGTGAAAAGGTCATTCAACCCCCAAAGGGGTCACAACCCACAGGTGGAGAACCACTGCCCTTGAATTATAATAATTTTCTTTTCGAATCAGACCAGAATGGACCCATGGAAGGCGTGCGTGCGAGGTAGAGTGCAGCATCAGGCTTCCTCATCGTTCCACTCTCCCCATCCCACCGAGATGACCTCAACTTCACCCTATCTGTGCCCAGGTTGCCCGGGCCCTGGTTGCCAAGGGTATTTCTCACTCCTTTGCCATCCATGCTGTCCACCAACCACTTCCTGCCACATCCCATGGCTCCATTATCATTTGTACCTCTGGCATTGCCCTGGGTTACAAAGCATGATCTGTTTCTGTGGCTTTAAGCTGATTTATTGGTAAGTTGGAAAAGGTGCACACAGTTCTTTGTCTGGTGGCTGTGCCTGGGAATTGACCCCTTGGCAATGGCTTTGGTTTGGGATTAGGTTTAGTGCAAGAGAAGGCTTTAAGTTATTTCAATGGCTTTAAAAGCTCCAAGGACAGCAAGCGAGGCGGACTGTGATGAACTTTGCGCCCATAGTGTCTGTCCTAGTGGTGCAGTTGGTTATGTAAGGTGAGCCGTCTTTGCCAACCAGTCACTCACTCCATGGGAGATACATGAAGCTTTCTGCTCCCAAAAAGACGTATAGCCTCAAAAAACCTATTATATAGGGCCATTATGAGTCAGAAAGACAGGGCTTTCTAACCTGAATTACAGGCTTGGAAACCCACAGAAGCAGTTCTACCTAGTTCTATAGGGTCACTGTGAGTTAGAACTGACTTGATGGCAGTGAGTTTGGTTTTGATTTGGATGCCAAAATTGAGCTAACATTAAAAACTAAGTAGGAGTTTTTGATAAATCAGAAATTCATAATCTGAGGGCTGCCAGTATCTTTCCATTGTTCCTCCGAATTAAAGGAAGTTACAACCCAATAAAGTGTCACAGACTCTGCCAGTTGCTTCTGTGGGGGTCTTCCCATCACAAAGTCACTGTTAAACCCCTCCCTGTCTGCAGGGCCCAGATGTAAGCCAGGGTTGGCATCTGCCATCTCCACGACAACAGGCAAGATGGGTCAATTCTGCAGTACACAGGAGGAGGCACCACATGCCAGTCCCATACCTCCCCATACCTTCTCTTTGTTGCCATCCTGCTTCTGGGGGTGGGGGGGGCTACTTTAAAAATCTAGTTCTAAATCCTAAAAGATTGTAGCTGTGTAATTATTACTTGAAAAACACAATACTCAGTTAAAACATCTGAAACACAGCCACTGCTTGGCTCAAATCCCTTTTCCTCTTCCTCAAATCCCATCCCTCCCCCCACTTTTTTTGGATACAATGCAAGCGCCGGGTGATCAGGAGTGCTCACGGAAAGTGAGCTCTCTATGAAATTTTCTGGAAGAAGAAGGCATTTGCTGAGCAAACCTTCCCTGGAGAGAAGTCACCGTGGCCAGATCAGTGAAGTGGCTCTAATGTGGGCCACCAGCTGGGGCAGTGAAACGGGCGTGTTGTGTGGCATAATTTTGGGGGATAATAGGATGTTATATGAATGAACCACTCCCATCAGTGGGGGCTTGGGTGGTTTTGGTTGTTTTTGTTTTTTCACTTCCAGCCCAAACGACAAAAAGGAATGATAGCTAACAATTCTCCCCAAATCTCAGGCTTTCTGAGAAACACCGGCCTTCTCATATACTGTTCCACAACATCCCTTGCCCCACACCCACTCCCACCCCTGAAGTTCCCACCTAGTCACGCTTCTCTCCGCTCTCCATGTGCCAGGCTCCCAGGCATAATTCAGAATGCAACAGGAATGTCCCTGCTCTGGAAAAGACTTCCGAATTTTCCAAATCCAAGCACCAAACTCACCGCCACTGATTCTGACTCAAGGAGACGCTACAGGACAGGTCGAACCGCCCCTGTGGATTTCTGAGACAGCTCATCTTTACAGGAATAGAAAGCCTCATCTTTCTCCCTAGAAGCAACTAGTGGTTTTGAACTGCTGACCTTGTGGATAAAAGTCCAACCTAAAGCACAATTTCTACACCACCAGGGTTCCTCAAATTTCCCAATGTGGTGATTTAATCCTCCTTTTCTCTGCATATTTCCTGTAGCTATCTCATTTCATAATGACTATCTGTTTGCAACCTCCCTCTCCACTAGACAGAGAGCTCCCTTCCCTAGCACCAAAGTCAAACTCACTGCCGTAGAGCTGATTTTGACTCACTGCAACATTAAAGTGAGTGCCTTTCTTATTCCTCTTGATTTCTCCAGCTACTGTGACAATATGCTACCCACGGTTTGTCAACAACTATCTTCCAAATATTTGAATCACAGAAGAAATGAACATGCAAATGAGCTTTGCAGTTGTCCTGCGTGGGGTAACTTTAAAACACTTCTAAGTAAAGTCGCTTTCTGCAAGAAATATCTTTCAGCTTGACAAAATATTAATATACATTACGTGCATCATTTAGCAGGAAAATAAGCGCATACAATTTCACCCTGGGGATATTTTTCTTATCTGCAGTGATGCTTCCAGAGCACAAAGAAGCACAAAAGACACATTATTTGAGGTCCTTCAAGTCAAACAAATACATTCCCTGTTATTTCCACACAGATATCTATGGTGAAATGAGTTACCCAGCTCACACACGTTCCACCACACTTATGGCTGTAATTGCAGCAAAGGTAAATACCCAGGTCTGCATATTCTCTAGCATCCTCTAAGGCAGTAAGTTTCTCCATTGCAAATCATTCCAAAGTCATTAAGCTGGCAGTGTGCAGTGGACACCGAAATCATGTTCGGTGTGCATATGGGGATTCCAGGTGCCAGGTTGGTGAACGGAAAGGTGGGAGTCAAGAAGATTAGGCTTATTAGTTGTCCTGGCAGCTAAAAGGCAGACAGGCGGAATCGCACAGCCAGAGGAATCTTCAAAGAAATGCTCTAGGGAGCTTTGTAGAGGACACCGTGTGTCCTGAACTTATTAGGCTCCCGGGGAGCACACATGCTGCTCCACTTGAGAGGTCAGCTCTGTTGATCTCAACAGCTGGCCTCTGGACTGCTGGCCTCCAGAGGCCTGACCTCCGGAACCAGGGTCTAAACTCAGTGGGGAACCAACCCTAATAAGGACAATGTCAACACTTCCTCCCCTTATCAGTAATCCCAGGTCCACTGCTGGCTGTAGGCGGAATCAGGAAACCAAGCTCAAGCTGCAGAGGAGATAAACCCGGCTTTGGGGGCATTTCCTAGCGGTGTGGCGGGGTGGGAGGCAGGAGAGTTTGTCTTTCTCTCATCACAGCTTCCGCTTTACGCCTTCATTCGCGCAAACACTCGAGTGCCCGCCCTGATGTAAGCCGGACCTCAAACATAATCTCTGGCAGGTAGCCATCCTCTAGGGGTGGCTGGTGACCAACAGTGCAGGGGCCCAGCTGCACTCTCAAAACCTTCGGTCTGTACTTTGTTTCTTTCGGGCACACTCTCCTTGCAAATGTGAGAGGTTCCCATCTCATCGGACACCAAATGCAATACAGTAAAACCAGGAGGACAACATTTGGACAAGTAGCTCATTTTTCTTAGCATTGTTTCTTCATATCTAAAAATGAAAATGTGGACTAGAAGATGCTAAAGGTCCTTCTAGGCTTATAGCTTGATGACCCACGAGGAGGCTGGAAAATAGAAATTAAAACAACAATAAGATGCCATTTTCACCCATCATATGGGCCAAGATTTACGAATTCATCACTACGAAATAGCAAGAATATGGAGTGATGGGCTCCTCGTGCCTTTCTGATGGTGATGCAAAAGAGCTGTTGAGAGAATAATTTGGAAACATACTTTAATCATTCTTATGAAGCTCAAATCCAATGTCAAGCTTATACCAATAGTCATATCACATAGAAAGAGGGCCCTTTAAAGTTTATGGGAAAGTTCCGTTGTCCTTTAATTCCCTATTTCCTCACAAACCTTTAGAAGTTCTATTGTATATGCTCTGAATGACATGAACAGAAGTATTCCTTGGAGAAATAGGTTTATGGTGAACTGGAAATAACTTACATATCCATCAATATATCTATAGGTAAAATATGATGCGATCTTTATTTTTTTTAAGGTTTCATTGTGAATTAGACAGGGATTTACATTTCCACAAAGGGCAAATGCATTAAATGTGGAAGAGACAGTCTCTTCAACAACAGATGGTACTAGCAGAACTAGATTTGCATCAGTAGAATAATGAAATGGACCCATCTCACCCCATACACAAAAACAAGCGCAAGACAGATTAAAGACCTCAATATAAATGTTGTTGCTGGTAGATGCCTTCGAGTCGGTTCTGTTGAGAAAACGGACAGATTGAAGGGTCCTAATAAAGGGCATAAACACACTACCAAACATAATGAGAACACTCATAGCAGAAGACATTATTTTCCTTCTTCTTGTTCCATTTCCATTAATCTAGTTTCCCTGCACCTTTATATTTCCATCTACATTTTAAAGTAATTGTTGATCCTTTGGTCTCTTATGGGTGAGTATTTCCCCTCCCTTCCTGTCCCACCCATCCCTGGTTACCATAGAAAAATACCTCTTGTAATGTGAAAACCGTTTCTTGACATTTGGGGACAGGGGTCTCATATAATATTTGTCCTCTTGTGATTGACTAACATCACTCGGCATAACATCATCTAGGTTTATCCATGTTGCATGGCGTTTCGAAGATGTATCTTGGGTTGTTTCCAACTTTTGCTATTGTGAATACTCTTGTGATGAACATGAGTGTGCATATGAGGGGTATCCCAAAGAACCCCAATGCTCATTTGTTTGCTTTTTATGTGAGGGGGACAGTGCATTTGGAGTTCTTTCCACCAGGTCAGACTATTAAGCATGCTTTCTATTTAGAGGTTCTGAAAAGATTGTGTAACAACAGGCTACAAAAAAGGCTTGATTTGTGGCAGACAGGGACTGATTTTGCCACCACGACAATGCACCTGCTCATGCAACCATGTCAGTGCACCAGTTTGGGGCAAAAAAGCAGCATGCCTGTCTTGCCCCATGCACCTTACACACCTGATCTTGCTCCATGCAAATTCTTTTTGTTTTGCAATTGAAGGGGGACATGAAAGGACAGCAATTTGATGGTGTGGAAAAAGCGAAGAAAAACTGAGGGAGGTGCTGTCAGCCATCCAAACAGGCAAGTTTGAAAAATGTTTCCAAGAAAGGACTCGTAGATTGGACAAACGTATTAGGTGTTGTGGAGAGTGTTTTGAAGGTGATCAGGATGTTTTCTAAAAAAAATTAAATACATAGCTTTGGGGGGAAATCTGACTTTGGGGGGGTATCCCCTCATATAGTTATCAGCTCTTATTTCTCAAGGATGTATTCCAAGTAGAGCAGTTGGAAACCATCAGCTGTTCCTCGAAGAAAGAAGCAGCTTTCCGTTCCCAGAAAGGTTCACAGCATCAGACACCCAGAGGGGCAGTTCCACTCTGTTCTGTAGGGTAGTATGAGTCAGAATCAACATGGTGGCAGTAAGTGTGCTTGTTTGATTTTTGTGTTATATCATGTTGTTTTTAGTGGTATTTCTTCTTCCAACTTTTTCAAAAAGCACCACACCACTTTCCACAGTGGTTGCATTATTTTACAATCCCACCAGCAGTACTTGAGCATGCAAGTCTCTTCAAACTCTTGCAAGTACTTATCAAGTGTTTCTATTTTTGAACGTTGCTATTAATACTAGGGTGCGGCGGTATCCCACTGTTGTTTTTGGTTTACATCTCTTGAATGGCTAATGATTGTGAGCATTTCTTCATATGTTTTTTGGCCACCTTCTTGGGTCTGTTCATGTCCTGTGTCCATTTTTCAATTAGTTTCTTTATCTTTTTTTGTTGAGGTTTTAAAGTTTCCTATAAATCTTCGAGATCAGCCCCTTGTCCTATAAGGCATTGCAAAAAACAAAAACAAAACAAACCAGTATGTGGGTTATCTTTTTACCCCTTGGTGTACTCTTTTGATACACACAAGTGCCCAATCTTTGGGGACCCCAGTCATCGAGTTTTTCTTTTCTTGTATATGTGTAGATTTACAGTCTTGGAAACCTCCAGGGGCAGTTCTACCCTGTCCTATAGGGTCACTATGTGTCAGAAGAGACTCTATGGCAGTAAGAATGAGATATTCATGAGACATTTGGTTAATAATTTTCTTTTTTAATGATGTCTATGCCTGGTTTTTACATCATGGTTATGTTCACGTTAAATAATGCATTTGGGGGTTTTTCATCCTTTTCTATACAATAGTTTGAGTAAAACCGGTTTCAGCTCTTCTCTGAGGTTTGGTGAGATTCAGCAGTGAGTCTGTCTAGGCACAGCCTGTTTTCTGTTGAAAGATTCTAAACTGATCTGATCCATTTACTCTTTTGTTATTGGCCCCTTGGGGTTTTCTCCTTCAGTCAATGTTAGTTTAAGTAGACAGTGGACTTCTGGGAAATGTTTCATTTCTTCTATAGGATTTCAAATCTGTTGCTGGGCAGTTCTTCATAATGTTCTAAAGTTATCCTTTTTATTTCTGTTGTAACAAGGCTCATTTCATTTCTTATTCATATTATTTATATCTTCTCTTTTTCTTATTTTATTAGCTTTGCCAGTGGTTTGTTAACTTAGCTAATTCTTTCAAAGAACTAACTTTTTGTCTTATTGATTCTTTTTATTATTTTCCTGTTCATTTATTTCTGGTAGCAATTCTTGCTATATGTTATTTTGCTAATTGTTGGAGATGTTGGGTGGTGACCTCTATGGTGGTTGAATGGCCCTTTCACAGGGGTTGCCTAAGACCATTGGGAAATACATAAATATTTCACAATATATAATTACATATTGTTTTGTGATTAATCACTATGCTTTAATTATGTTTGATTATGTTCAATTTGTAACAATGAAAATACATCCTGCATATCAGATAGTTACATTACAATTCATAATAGTAGCAAAATTACAGTTATGAAGTAGCAATGAAAATAATTTTATGGATTATGAAGGTTGAGAACCCCTGGATCAAGGTATAAATTTTGGTTCTTTCTTCTTTTTTTGTGGTTTGTGTTTATTATTATAAATTGCCCTCTAGCAAGGCAGAGAGGAGAAAGCAATTGGCTAGACGGGGTGAAACTATCTTTTGTATATAAGAACCAACATGGGTTTCTTTGCATTTGAGGTAATGCAACTAAATATTCCGTCTATTTGACTCTTTAATTATCTTTGTTACAAATTATTATCTGTTTTCCTATTTTAGGTCTTGCAGGTTTATTTTGCTTTTAATAGTTCTATATTTCAGTTGACTTCAAGAAATTACAATCCATGTTAGTCTCCAATTGTTTTCACTACTGTTGGTTCTCTTTCTCAGGAAGTCCATGATTTCTTACAAACCGAAATAATTTTTTTTTCTCGAATTCCTTTAATTTCACCATTGTGTTTGAGGGACAATTTGCTGGATATGTAATTCTTGGTTGGCAATTTTGTTTTTTTCTTTCAGAATTCTACATATCTTCCATTGCCTTCTTGCCTACAGGGTTTCTGCTGAGAAATAAGAGCTTGGTCTTATTGCTTCCCCTATGTAGGTAACTTTATATTTTTCCTGAACTGCTCTCAGGATTCTTTCCCTTATCTTTCACTTGGAACAGTTTGCTTATGATAGGTTATGGTAATTTTCAAGGAGGTCTGGTTGCACAGTGGTTATGGGATGGAGTGCTAAACACAAGGTCAACAGTTTGAAACCACCAACAGCTACAAGGGGAAAAAAAGAGGCTTTCTATCCCCACTAAAAAAAAGTTACAGTCTCAGAAACCGATAGGAGCAATCAGTCCTCTTCAGTAGGGTAGATAAGAGTTGGAATCAACTTGATAGCAGTGAGGTTTTATTTGCTTATATATTTATTTTGATTTTGTGGTAGTAATTTTATTTTGGAATCTATCCTATTTGGGGTTTGTTCAGTTTCTTGAGTGTTTCTCTTTTCCATGAATTTTTGAAGTGTGTGTATGTGCGCACGCACGCACACGCATGCACACAGACGTGGGCTTCAGAAATTCTTCATTATCTTTCAATTCCATTTTCCACTAACTTTACAAAGACCCCTCGTGCTCCTTTCTGCACTCTCCACGAGCAGACATTAGGCAGTCTGGAGACGTTTGTGGTTGTCACACTTTGGGGAGTGAATGTGACTAACATCTAATTGCCAAAGGCTAGGGATGTTGCTCAAAATCATGCAGAGGCCAGTGTAGCATGCTCCACCCACCCACCCCCCAAAGTCCAAAGCAAAACAACTAGTACAAGATGAACTGGTGCTGAGAATGGGAAATCCTGCTTTAGAATCATGACAAGCAGTTGTTACACTTTTTAATTTTACAGTACCTAAGCATTTACATAAAAATGTTTACATTTTAATTACTTAACTAAATATCATGGCACAGTTTCCCTTGGAAATAATCAGCCTCCGGCTAGAATGTAGTTGCTAAAGAAACAAAATGCATGCATCATTTTCCTAAACCCCTCCCCCCAAAGTCACAGGAGGATTCTGACTTATATTTCCTCTCCTTTGAAATCCAAAAGAGTAAAGATTCCCAACAACCTAAATTAGCCTCTTTGGTTTGCCACAGCATCACAGTAAAAGAAATGTCACCACAAAACAATGACAATGTCATTCTCCTATTTGCAAAGATTTTTATGCTCCCATCTCAGTGTGTCTGTCACCTGGTAGCTCCATTTGTTAGTTACTTCCCATAACCAAGCCTATTGTCAAAGATCTGATTCTGACTCATAGTATCCCTATAGGGCAGAGTAATACTGCCCCACTGAGTTTCTGAGGCTGTAAATCTTTACAGAAGCACACTGCCTCATGTTTCCTTCCTCCCTCCCCCCACCCACCAGAGCTGCATGTGGGTCCAAGCCACTAACCTTTACATCAGCAGGCAAATGTTTAACCCACTGTACCAGCAGGGCTGCTGTGTGCTAGTTGCCCATGGCCATCAATTTGACTCTGACTCACAGTGCTATACAGTGCTTCTGAGACTAAATCATTATGGTAGCAGGCAGCCTCCTCTTTCTCCAGCAGGGCGGCTGATGGGTTTTAACCATCCAACACCTAATGCACAGCCCAACCAAGGTTCCTTATGAGTGAATGCAAATTGGTATTTGTCCTGAGAAATTATTTGTCAGTTATGTTTTACTGACTCCAATTTTAAATAAACTAAAATAGCTTATTACTTAAAGGAAACTTCTAATGAAATTCTTATAAAATTTCTGATCAAATAAAACTCCCAACCTGATGTATCTGCTGCATTAAGGACAAACAGCTAGCTATATGTACATCCGGATCTGTAGAAAACCATACACGCATTGAAGTCACACCTGCTGCAGCTGCTAAAAGGTGCTCATATTATTATTGCAACTTTATGTAAACTCTCAGTTCAAAACCTTGCCAGTAGGTGTGGTGTATAATGACCAACTTCCAAGAAAAGGCCTCTTGGCCAAGAAGATGCAGTACAAATTCTGATTGACCTGAGATCAGATCTACACATGCCAAAGTCAATGGGTGAGCAATCAATCAATAACCCTTAAACTATCCTGACTCAGAGACAAAACCAGATTAATAATCCTGGAGTTGTTTTGTTACACATATATGTCAGAACAGTGGCTGCCAAGGAATTACAGTCAAGGCAGAGGCTGAGGAGTGAGGAGGATACTACAAAGAAGAAACAGGAAGGAAAGGAGGGAGTTTGATGAGACATGGGTAAGTCTACATCTTATTTGGGGTGTGGTTACATGAATTTATACCTGTGATCAAATTTCATAGTACTATGCACACATACAAAAAGAATGAGTGCATGTGGGAAAGGGTGAAATCGGAGTGAAACTTATAGTCTGGCTCACGATATAATATCACTTTTCTAGTTTTTACAATGTGCTAGTTGCATGCAATGCTACTGCACACAAAGTACATGGAGAGAAACTGGATTAAATAAAGGGACTTATCTACACTATGCAAGAGTCTATCATTAGTTCAAATTTAAAAAAATTAAAAAATCATTTTTGAGGTCGAATGTATTCATTCATGAAGCACACTATTCTTTAACTTGGTAAAAAGGACTGAACACCACATTAAATGCTGACAGCTGTCATGGCATTTACTTCCACACTCTGAAAATCTGTCACCCCTTGTTCCTCATATTAAAAGAAACAGCCACCATGCAGCAAGGGCTAAATAAAATAATGCTGGTGAAAATACTTGGCAAGACAAAGAGAGGCCTTCAAACCCGAGTTCTACTCTTAGTACTGTTCAGGGTACACAAGGTATCTGCAGATTGAAATGGAAACTCCAGGAAGAATCCAGCAGCCTGGCCAACTTATTACATATAATTGTAAGATCAGTGTGGGGAACAATGTCAGTAAACACAGAGAAGTCCTGGTCTTGTTCCAAGGTGTTTCAGTACGACTCTGTTATTGGGGGAAATGAGGTGTGTGTGTGTGTGTGTGTGTGTGTGTGTGTGTGTGGGAAAGGGGGGGGGGTTGTCGGTGTGTGTGGAAGTTTCAACAGTGGTTCAAATCTGGCCATGACATCGAAAGCCTTAATAAAACTCAGACATAACAAAGAACAAAGTGTCCAGCCCTAGATCAGCACAAAAAGCAGAGGAGGAACAGAGTCTGGGAAGTTGACAGGCACCAGGGCTTTAGGGGGGAAGGGAAAGGAACACCATGACTTCCCGAAAGCCATTGGCTACCAGAAGTTCATGGGAACACTTAGGTTGTGGCTTCACTGTACCAAAGCGGATTCTAAGAACTGTCCCCTCGTATCACCAACGCTCACGCAGCTGTGGCTGTTATGTGCCACTGAATTGGTTCCAGCTCATAGTTACTCTGTGCACAATAGAAAGAAACACTGCCAGGGTCTGCGCCCGCCTCACAGTGGCTGCTGTGGTTGAGTCCACTGTAGCCACTGTCTCAATCCACCTCAATGAGGAACTTCCTCTTTTCCCATGACCCTCTACTTTACCACGCATCAAGACCTTCTTCATGTGTTGGTTCCGTCTGATAACAGGGCCAAACTGCATGAGACCAAGGCTCATCATTCGCTTCCAAGGTGGATTCCGGCTTGATTTGTGAGACAAATTTGTTCATTTGGGGGCAGTTAGTGGTGCAATGAATGCTCTTCAACAGCACCATAACCCAAAGCCATCATGAAGAGAACCATCATTAAGGCACTAATTTGTTTTATATGTAGCATTGCATTTAATCCCTTAACAACCTTATGTGGCAAGTGCCCTAGTTAGCGTTTGTTGTGTAAACAATCACTCCAAAACTTAGTTCCTTGATATAACAACAATTGCTTAATTTGTTCATGAAACTACTATCTGAGCTGCATTTGGCAAGCACGCCTGGCTTGTCTATGTTCCATGCAGAATAGTCAGGGCAGCCTGACGTGGGTATGCTTGAGGATCTACTTTCAAGTTGTTTGCTCACATGGCTGGCAAGTTGATGCTAGCTGAGAGCTGGAAGCTCAGCAGGACTCATGGACCAGGGGCCCTGATTCTTCCCACATGAGCCTATCCATTCATTGCCTGAGTTTTCTCAAAGCATAGAGACTAGGTCTCAAGGGTGAGCACTCCAGCCCAGGACTGAGGAGCATATCAGCTCTAAGATTTGGTCTTGGAAACCAGGTAGTATTACTTCTGCTATACACGATTAAGTCAAGACTGTTTCTACAAAATCATAAAAACTTTTATTAGCAACAATATCAAAATCTGAGGCTATTGTTTCTCAACATAACCCCCATCTAAGCTATTCATTTCCGAGGGCAGTGTTTTCCTTTCTCTAACCTGTGATATGCAGATGTCACAACCTTGCTTACTAGAAGTGAAGAGGACTTGAAGCACTTGCTGATGAAGATCAAGGATTGCAGCCTTCAGAATGGATTACAACTCAGTGTGAAAAAACCCAAATCCTCACAACTGGACCAATAAATTGCATGATAAATGGTGAAGATATTGAAATTGTCAAGCCTGGATCCACAATCAGTGTTCACAGCAGCAGCAGTGGAGAGATCAAAAGACACATTGCATTGGGTAAATGTGCTGCATAAGACTTCTTTAGGGCCGGCCCCAATCCCACGTACTACGTGGACACCTGCCCCTCCC
>NW_022103904.1:3156355-3161422 GCF_000313985.2 Echinops telfairi
ACACTAATTACCAAAAGGCCTGATGAGTTGTGGGATGGCATCAAGAATGTCACATAAGAAGAAAGCAAAGGACATTAAAAACAAAGAGAAGATCCATGTGGATTTCACAGAGGCTCTTAGAAACTCACTCTTCAATCCGGAGGAGCTAAGGCACATGGAAGAGATGGCGAAGCGAAGATCATGCTACAGGGAGAAGACAGAGTGGAAAGAATTGGTGGCTGGAAGGGAAGGAGGCAACTGAAGGCATCCGCTCCCCTAAGTCTCTGCCACCCTCCCTGCTTAGACCCTGGGGTCAATCAAGAATACAGAGGGCAAGAGGAGGAGGAATAAATCCATGTTTTCTACACCACGGCAGGCACCCCACAAAGTAAGAGCTTGTGCTTTTGCACACATGTATACATTTCCATAATAAAACCAGAAACAGTTGGAATAGGAAGCAGCACAGCATTTTACTGGCTGTTAGAAAACCATTTTGAGAAATAATTATAGAGAAGCAGCAACTAATTCTACTTGCCCCGTATTCTAAGCGAGAAATCTCAGTTATTAATCCTGTAATGTTAATGGATGAATTCAAAGAGCAATAGTCTACTTACACACACACCCTTTGTAAATAAGTCCCTTTTGCTTCCAGTGGTATAAGTCATATATTTATGCTAACCTTTCTACATCTCTGCAAGACTTCTTTATGTGAAAAAGAAATCCCTGCAGTAAACTATATGCTCTTTTCTTTCCAGGAACAAATTGGTACTGTGGGTCACAAGTAGTAACAAAAGTAAAAAGGGATAGAGAAAAATTAATATCTTTGTGCTTTTCACCCCCTACAGTCTTTAAATAAAATTTACTCGGGCTCGCTATGGCCCTGTAGATATGTTCAGTTTGGGACCTTAGAGTGCTTCTTCCCCCTTCCATTTATAAACCGTGGGTGAACCTGAGCCCAAAAAAGTTATCTCAATGCTCTGCTGGAAGAACTTAATCTCACTCTTAGACACGGAGGGCAGAATGTGTGTTGCACAGTAACCAAATCTCTTGACAGGTAGCTTCAAAAATAATGGTGCCCAGCTCAATCTCTCACATCAGATTCCTAAGAGAGGTCATCACATGTGTTCCGAGTTTGCCATGCTAGGGCTCCATTTGTCCCCCATTCCAGTGATCATTCTGCTTCACTCCATTTTTAAAAACTCTCTTTGTTGGCCAAAACCTGTTAAAACTGGTGCAAGCCCCTACCTCAAGTAGAGAGCAAGAATTAACTGTTCTAGTTTATTGATTTCTCTTTTCATGCACACTTTCCACAAAAATAGCTTCTTCATGAGGGGAAAAAAAGTTTTTTTAGAAACATACCATCATGTTGAGGAAGTGTGAGAAAGTGATATTCATAAGACCAGTGAACAAAATTTTCTTATCTGATTCATAGAAATACTACTATTACATCTTGTAATTATAAAGACACTTAGCAAATACACACATCCTTCACTTCTCCAAACCGTGCCCTCTACACCAAGAGAAAGATCAGAGAGATGATTCGAGGTCAGCGGTCACCTATGGCTTTAGTTTTGACAATACTGAAATGGTAGCTCATGTCTCTCATTCCTATAACTACAGATATTAGATTTCAGTCTCCTTCATGTACTTAATAGGTGATGAATGAGTGGAGAGGGAAAACTCCTCTCAGAATAAAGGTCCCTTCCCTTCACGATCTACCACCTCCCATCTAGACCCACACAAGCAGCTTTGTGAAAGGGACGATAGGAGACACTACTTGATACTACAGTTGTAGTTGTTAATCCCATTCAATGATTGGGCAGGAATATGCACATATGGTGCATTCGGCCCACCAATGGAATCGAGCAGTTTGCTGCTCAGGCAAAGAAGGTATATGAAAACTGTGATGGTTAAGGTTATTTGTCAACCTGGCTAAGACATGATTTTTATTGGTTTGGAAGATGTGTAATCAGGTAATTGACCTAGCGTTTGTAATCTGATGTAATTATCCTTCAGTTTGATGCGTTATAAATCCCATCCTCTATGCCTGTGGCAATGGTTGCATTTAGGAGCAAGCTCCCCATCTATGTGACTGATGTAGGACTAGTATGGCATGTATCTTGAATCACCACCCTTACCACCTGATTCAAGTTTACCATCATTCTCAAGTAACAGAAGTTTCCCTTGAGGGTAACATCTACATCAAAAAACATATACGAATTTATAAAAATGCTTATATATAAATAAATCAATAGCTATAGCTATCTATCTATATATACATACATATATATTTGGTCTGGTGAGCCAGTAGTTTGTCAACTGACTTGTCAATTTGGGTGAACCACTGGAGTCAGGAGAAGCCTCCAGCCAGATGTCCAACCTATAGAGAATTGCCAACCTCTCCTCATCCAGGCAAAACAACTTTGGAAGACAGCTACTTGTCAATCAACTAGAAAAGATTCATATTCATACCCATTCCAAAGAAAGGTGATCCAACAGGATGAGGGAATTACCAAACAATATCATTAACATCGCAAGCAAGTAATAGTTTGCCACAGATCATTTAAAAACGCTGATAGTAGTCCATTAACAGAGAACTGCTTGAAAGTTATGACAGATTCAGAAGAGGATCTGAAACAAAGGATATCTTTGCTTTGATTTCAGATGGATCCTGGCTGAATACAGAAAATTCTAGAAAAGTGGACCAGAGCTGGGATTAGCCTCTTCACTAATCTAAACGAGACATACCAGGTCACAGTCATAGTGGACATTTGCTGGGCCACCCAGTGACCATTTACTTCTCCTGAAAATCATAGTTTCTTCCTGGCGGTGTGTCCAATGCCCAGCTCAAGAGTTCAGCCCTCTTTAACAGAGACAGAAAGACAAGAAATCATTCCCTAAAGAACCAGTGAGTAGCTGAATCAAACTAATTCTTCAGCATATCCATACCTTTTCAGTTACATAAGCCCTTTCAGTGTGAGCCAGTCAGAGCTGCCTTTTCCATGGCTTACAATTAGCATTGGATACCCTACCTTTAGAATCTTTGCGACTGTACTTCATGTAGATATGCCCGTCTCATAAAGAATACTTGGCTGCTCTGAGTGACATTTGAGAACTTGTTTGGTGATTTGAGTCATAGAACACAACTGCTTGAGGCCACAGAAAAATATTTTCTGTTGGAGAATATTAGCCTAGGACTACTTTATTCAAGAATAAATATCAAATAAATGGGTCTACACAATGTTTTGAGACTTGTAAAACTTGAGCAAAACCTAAAAACACCTGCAAAATATAAATGTCTATAAAATGTAATTATGATGCCAGTTTAGTCAATTGCATCTGAATTGAACTCTTACAGAATCAGACACTTTATATCTATTGTTGCAGACGGGATAACATTGGAACACCTCCTTCTAAAATTTCTCTTAGTCATTTTATTTGGTGGGAGAAGAAAACCAATAAAAGATGTGTGTTTGTGTGTCTCGATTAATATAAGCACGCACATGCTTGAATGTTACGATCAATCGTTGTCCTTAGCCCACGAGAGAATGTCTAACATTCTGGGATGAGTCAGCAGAGAATGAAAAGTGAAAATGCAAACTAGTGTCTTCCCCCCTCTGGAGAAGGGGAAAGAGGAACCTGTCAATGATGGTTAGTGAGCGACACCATGTACCATGGTTGCCATGTTTGATGCTCCTTATTGCAGGTACTGGGTCATGTAATTTGAGGGTCTTCCTCTATTTCTTTGTTTCTTTCTTAAAAACGTTGTGTTGTAATTTGGTCCAAGGTTCACAGAAAGGATCATCAGCTGGACATTTCACAGTCCATTCACATTTTGTTTCCTCTCATTCCTTGCAATCCCCTAAGATCACACCATCTGTCCCACTTTCGCCCTGTTGTCCCTCATTCCCATGCCTTCTTCTTTCCTAACTTGAGTCTCTAAAAGCAGAAGTGATGCCTTTGGGTGTCTCAGAGTGGCCGTGTGGTCAGCTGTGATGGAGCTCATGGGTGTGAGTGGCACACACAGGAGTGGGCAAAGGAGAAGAGCCTCACTTGCCACTCAGATCAGAAGAGTCGTCGGGATGATGGCAGAATGAGGCGACAATCCCAGTAGACGGTGTTTTTAGCATGTTAAAGAGCTGTTCCACAGAATGGCTTTGCTCGGCTCTCAGCATCGCACACGTATCAGGGCAGAAGGTCCATGAGAGGCTCACATTCACCACACCTGTAAAAATTCATCTTGTTCTCATTTCACTAGTAAATATTTACTGAGCCTCTACGATGCACCCAATGTTGGGGGATGTAGCAGGGAATGAGACAGAGACAGCGCTGCCCTTGGGAAGGTTACAGGGCAATTTTGAAAACAATCCTTGAACAGCTACTAATGACAAGTGGAAGAAGGAACAAAAAGGGAAATTGAGGGTACTGTGGGCATGAGGTGTTTATCCTGATAGGGGATTTGGAAGAACATGGCAGAAACGGGCATGTAAGGTGGTTTCTGAAGGGTTAATATTCTGGGTGGAATTGTGTCCTCCAAAATTATATGCTGAAATTATAGCCCTTTTATCTGTAAATATGACTCTGCTTAGAAACAGGGGTTTTCCTTTGTTATGTTGGTAAGGTCATTCCAAAGTAGAGGGGTCCAAGACCTAATCAATTGAGCCATAAATTGAGCAAAACAGACATGAAAACACAGAGGGAAGACAGACATCCAAAAGTTTCAAGGATCATTGGCAGAAACCAGACACCAAGAGGCTCACAGAGGGATTGATAAAGCTGAGACCCTGATTTGGACTTAGAACTTTGAGAAAATTATTTTATTTTCTTTAGTAAAGAAAAGAAAATCCTAAGGAGCCCCAATGGCATAGTAGGTTACACATTGGGCTGCAACTCCCACCAACTGTTCCCGGAGAGAAAGAGGAAGCTTTCTGCGCCCTAAACATTTACGGCCTTGGAAACCCAGAGGGGCAGTTCTATTTGTCCTAGCAGGGGTCTCTGAGCCCAAGTCAACCGCATGGTGCTGACTGAGTAAGTGCTATACCGGTACATCTAAAGTAACACACCACTGATGTTCCTTAATGGGGCTTA
>NW_022103904.1:3161522-3169350 GCF_000313985.2 Echinops telfairi
AGGGTCTTCCTCTATTTCTTTGTTTCTTTCTTAAAAACGTTGTGTTGTAATTTGGTCCAAGGTTCACAGAAAGGATCATCAGCTGGACATTTCACAGTCCATTCACATTTTGTTTCCTCTCATTCCTTGCAATCCCCTAAGATCACACCATCTGTCCCACTTTCGCCCTGTTGTCCCTCATTCCCATGCCTTCTTCTTTCCTAACTTGAGTCTCTAAAAGCAGAAGTGATGCCTTTGGGTGTCTCAGAGTGGCCGTGTGGTCAGCTGTGATGGAGCTCATGGGTGTGAGTGGCACACACAGGAGTGGGCAAAGGAGAAGAGCCTCACTTGCCACTCAGATCAGAAGAGTCGTCGGGATGATGGCAGAATGAGGCGACAATCCCAGTAGACGGTGTTTTTAGCATGTTAAAGAGCTGTTCCACAGAATGGCTTTGCTCGGCTCTCAGCATCGCACACGTATCAGGGCAGAAGGTCCATGAGAGGCTCACATTCACCACACCTGTAAAAATTCATCTTGTTCTCATTTCACTAGTAAATATTTACTGAGCCTCTACGATGCACCCAATGTTGGGGGATGTAGCAGGGAATGAGACAGAGACAGCGCTGCCCTTGGGAAGGTTACAGGGCAATTTTGAAAACAATCCTTGAACAGCTACTAATGACAAGTGGAAGAAGGAACAAAAAGGGAAATTGAGGGTACTGTGGGCATGAGGTGTTTATCCTGATAGGGGATTTGGAAGAACATGGCAGAAACGGGCATGTAAGGTGGTTTCTGAAGGGTTAATATTCTGGGTGGAATTGTGTCCTCCAAAATTATATGCTGAAATTATAGCCCTTTTATCTGTAAATATGACTCTGCTTAGAAACAGGGGTTTTCCTTTGTTATGTTGGTAAGGTCATTCCAAAGTAGAGGGGTCCAAGACCTAATCAATTGAGCCATAAATTGAGCAAAACAGACATGAAAACACAGAGGGAAGACAGACATCCAAAAGTTTCAAGGATCATTGGCAGAAACCAGACACCAAGAGGCTCACAGAGGGATTGATAAAGCTGAGACCCTGATTTGGACTTAGAACTTTGAGAAAATTATTTTATTTTCTTTAGTAAAGAAAAGAAAATCCTAAGGAGCCCCAATGGCATAGTAGGTTACACATTGGGCTGCAACTCCCACCAACTGTTCCCGGAGAGAAAGAGGAAGCTTTCTGCGCCCTAAACATTTACGGCCTTGGAAACCCAGAGGGGCAGTTCTATTTGTCCTAGCAGGGGTCTCTGAGCCCAAGTCAACCGCATGGTGCTGACTGAGTAAGTGCTATACCGGTACATCTAAAGTAACACACCACTGATGTTCCTTAATGGGGCTTACGCTCCAGAACAAGATAAGAATAAACCAGCCAGCACATTGTTGGGTACAGTTGAGAAATCCTAAGACTACTTCTTCTTCCCCCCCACCTCACTTGGGAGATGACAAAGCACACGTTGCGGTTGTTCATTTCACTGCTGTAACATTGACTGTACCTTAGGGTGACCTGTGAGATACACGCACTTCAGACCACAGTGTTGCCATTCTGTAGAACTGTTGGTATAGAAGATGGTCAACTCCTTTGGGACAGTCACTGTGTATTCTCAATACGTCATCTTCCGGCTTTGTACTGAACAATAGTATGTTGTGATCCATGAGGTTTTCATTGTTACTTTTGGAGGACACTGCCTGGCGGGCCTTTCTTCCTAGTCTGGATGGACCACTGAAACCTCCCCACCATGGGTGACCCTGCTGGCATCTGAAATACCAGCGGCAAAGCTAACAGCCTCATAGCAACACACAACTAACCAAAAGGCAACAAATTCGTAGACAGGTGGTGAGCATTGCTGATCCAGAGAAGACGCTATGGGACAGAACAGAGTTGTCCCATAAAGTTCAAGGCTGTCATCTGTACTGTCACTTCTTTTTGCCATGGAGTCCCTGTGAGTTTGAACCAGTGACCTTTTTTCGATGGGCAGCCAAGTGCTTAAACATTGTACCACTAGGCTCTTTAGCATATATTAAACCAAAATCGAACCTACTGCCACTGGGTCAATTCCAACTCATACAATTCTTTACAGGCGCAGATAGCCCTCCCTTCCTCCCAAGGGGTGGCTGGTGGGTTTGAACTTCAGCCGGTGGTTAGCACGCCAGTGAGTATCCAATGGCACCCCAGGGCTCCAGCATATATTAAAGACCTTGAAAACAATCCTGTACCAAATAAAACTATCTAACATTGTGAACCGGTTACCTAAGCTGATGTCACTTTGGCACTATTTGTAATAGGGGCTCTGGTGGCACAGGAGTTCATTGCTTACCAAAAGTCAGCAGTTCAAACCAACCAGCTGCTCCCCGGCAGGTCTACCCTGTCCAACAGAGTCACTATGGGTTACACTAGACTAAACAGCCATGGGCTTGGGTATTATTTACTATACGAAATCAAGTAACGTGATGTTTTGAAACACACTGTACTTTGGGTCCAAACGTTTGTTTGCATAACAATGGAGCAAAGTCTCAGCTCTTTGTATCAACTGAGGCTCTCTCTCTCTCTCTCTTTCTTTCTTTCTCCCTGCATTAATTTCTCTTCTATCCAAATTCCTTTTGCGCACTCCTCTCCTGCTCCCACCTATTATCTGTGTGGCAGCCTGGACGTGAACCTGACCAAAGCAGATTAAGCAAAGTGAATGCTGTGCCCCCAGAACCCATGCTCCCTCAAAACGCAGGCTCCTCTGAATCACGGAAAGGTTCAGAATGACAGCTACATTCCTCTCCTTACACGCAAAGGCGTGCTCCCTCTCTGCAGGATTAAGAGCCTAGGGGTTGGGAGCCTGGGTTCCAGAGTTAGGCGATCTGGTTTCAAGCCCTGGCTCTACCACCTATAAATATGTAACATTGGCAAGTTCATTTCCCCAGGTGTCAGATCCCTCATCATCACCTGCAGCCGCTCTGCAGGACACAGTCCCAGCGGTGCGCTTTGTCAAGATCACAGAGCAGAAAATCCTCTGCGGGCAGTTCTACCGTCACAGGGGGTTTTGAGTTGAAATCTTTGTGGGCAGCTAGCAGCCACAATGACCGCCTTGATGTGACGTTGGGCAGAAGTAGTTTAGGGGTACCTTTTCACCATCTGTGAAGGAGACAAAGTTCGATTCCCCACCAATGCATCTCAAATGCAACCACCACTCAGCTGCCAGTGGGGGTTAAAAGTTGCTATGACCTAGAGAGGTTTCCGTGGGCTTCCAGACCACGATGAGCTGGGAGGGAAGGTCTGGTACCCCATTTCTGACGTCAGCCAATGAAACCACGGATCACCTACGTCTGGTCCCATTGTCATAAAATAACGATGACTCAGAGGACATTGACTCGACATCAGTTAGCAACAATTAACATGAAGATTAAATTATCATCATTCATGTAAAGTTTTTCTAACATTGGACCTGGCACATAATTTATGCATCTTACATAAGTGTTCATTTCTGTAAGTATAAGAATTCATACTAAAAAAAGGAACACTTTCTGGCAAAAGAGACACCAATGTTTCCAGGAAAAAGAAAAACATATGAAGTAATGTAACAACAACTACCAATACAAGTAAATGAATAAGTTCCACTCTAGCATATGTGCTTTGGGAAGAAGAAAGAAGGGAGTGTTTTAGAAGAATAAACAGCCCCTCCTGTGGCCCACAAACCCAATCAATTGTCACAGCACAGGGTCAACATTCCTGAGAACGAAATTCCTGGAACATCGATCAACCCATGTCCTGATTAAGTTATCAATGCAACCCATCCTGAAATCTGTAACCCTTGTAATTATCAGCATTGCATACAATCAGCACCCTAAGGGAAGAAGCCTACTTGAGACTAGATTTTCAGATTTGCAGCTGACTTGTCACAGAAGCAAATGAACCAACGACAGATAATGCCAGCACTCAACTTCTAGCACTTGCTTCCCAAGTCAGATGTGCGGCTGTAAAATTGAGATGCAAAGGTCGCACAGGATGGAAGCCAGAAGGACAACAGAAGTTTGACTGACAATCAGCGCGTCGGTTTCACACTGCCGGCTACAATCATAGGCAAAGGAGCTCTCCAAAGCGATGTGCTTAGACTCTCAGGGACTCCCACTTCCACTGAATAATGAAGCCAGCAGACTATACCACTGACAGCATTAGTGACCTAGCAAGGGCCCAAAGCCGTATACACAGCGCACGGCAGTGTTGGCTGAGGCCGGGAAATCCTGGCTGCAGCTCGTGTTCCATTCCAGCACCCCACAATGTGAATTTCGCCCCTAGAGCTGAGCTATATAATCCACGTGCCTTCCTAGAAGACCGAAAAGGGTGGACTTGCTTGCTCAGTCCTGCTCGAAGCCTGTCTCCCCTGAAATATCCCTAAGTGAGGTGTTTCTTTGCATTCCACGTAAAGTGCACGAGACTTGCTCAAAATCAGAGCTGAAAACAACTTTGTGGCGGGCGGACTGAACCTGCAGATGAGAGTCATGGTTCACAGACATGAAGGAGTTAACCTTCAGTTTGCCTTCAGTGGTCCTTGTGTGGGGGGCTATAGAGAATAACCTACTTTCTCATTCTCTCCCTCGATTTCTCTGTGAAAGAGCTTGGGAGATCAAAAGACTAGAAGGGCCAGCTAGAAAAGCCAGGCTTTGCAGAGCACTTTCCACGAGCAGATGGACACAATGGCTCCAACAATGGGCTCCGGCATGGCACTGCTTCTTTGTGTGCTGCCTGGGCTCGCTGTGAGTCAGAACCAACTTGATGGCGCCTCCCAATGACTACATGAGCCAGATACCATCCTACGCATGATTCCCTGTCCTAGGAGTTAGCTACCCTTATGAGCCCCACTTTGTTGGTGGCGGTCAAGCCACCTCTGACACATGACAACCCCTTGCGCAACAGAATGAAAGGTGGCCCAGCTCTGTCCCATTTCCGTGTCTTTAAGTCCATTGTGGCAGCCATGGTGTCACTCCATCTCCGTGAGGGTTTCCCTCATTTCTGCTGGCCCTTTGCTTTGCCAAACTTGATGTCCCCCGCCAGCAAATATCCCTCCTGATGACATACATGTTCAAAACAAGTGAGCGGAAGCCGCCAGCAATGCTCTGTGATCTCTTGTGTTCTCATTGGTCCTTCTTCGTAGTCTGCCTTCATCTGGAAGCTCTGCTAAATTCTGCTGAGTGTGGAGAACCCTGCTCGTATTTGAAGCAGGCAGCTCCCAGTAATGTAGCAGCACACAAATCACGACAGTTGAACAAACTGACAGACAGCAGGGAAACTGAGGCACAAAGCAACTCGTTGACTTGGCCACAGGCACCTCAGGCACTTGTCACCCTTGTCCCTGCCCATGCTTTACATTTGTTTGACCTCTTTGTTCATTGTGGAAGTTAACAACACTTAATACGTCCATACCATGTTCCTTTTCAGAACTGGTTGACGATTACAAATGGAGAATGCATCACATTTTGAACTGTCATTAACAATATTTTTTACTTCAATTAACTAAGAGTAGTCTCAGATCAGCACACCCACCCCTGTAGCCAACAACACTACTGTGATGATTGGCCATTGAAAACTAGATCATCTTTTCAAAGCAGAGTATCTGGTGACCTGACCCAGTTACCAGCAATGAGGTAAGGCCCACTGGGAGATCCCAGCATCTGGAACTGGATCTGCCCTGGCCACTGGGGTGAGCAAAGCTTCAAAGGTAATGAGAGAGGAAACTTCGGGACTGGAAGGGAGTATGCTACAGATGGTGAAATTTGGTACCTGGTGATTATCAACACCATCAGCCCCACTAATGAGCCTCAGTCACCTAGATAAATCGGTCCACAGGTGGGCTAAGTATAGAGACAGGGACTACAGGAGCACACACTATCTGCAAGCACAGGCCAACTACAGTTTTGAGTGGATTCTGACTCCAAGAGACCCTATACATGTTCCCAAGGCTTTCTAAAGGTTCCCCGGGGCAGATAACCTCATCTTTCTCTGGAGGAAAGGTGAGAGGTTCGACCCACCAGACTTGTGGGCATCTGTCCAACACCACCAGTGCCAGTAGGTAGTCAGAATCAGAGTGGTTTCAAGCAGGCATTAGAAGAAAATGTCACTCACTCCCTGTAGCTTGAGCCTCACAATAAAGGCCTAACAAGGAGCTTAGATGGTGGCAGGGTTAAGCACTCTGCTGTTGACCAAATGGCCCACGGTCAGTGGTTTAAACTCACCTACCAACTCTGAAGGGGCACAGACCTACAACTATCTGTCTTAAAGACAGAAGCCCAGGAAACTCCACAGGGCCATTCTAGTCTGTTACATGGTGTCATATGAATTGAAAAATGACTGAATGATATCTAACAATAAAAAGGCAGGAAGTGGAACCGCTAAGAGCTGAAAGCACAGAGCTTATTGTGTTGTTCTAGCAAGGACCCGGCACTTGGAAAAATACAGAAAGCCAGATAGAGAGCACAGCTCAACCAGGATGGAAGGGCATTCAAGATGACCAGGATGCTGCAGATATTAGCTCTCATGTCCCGCAAGACCCTCTAGGGTTGTGCGTTCAGGGGAGAGTGAGCAGGGAGCATGGAGATGGTGTTCAAAGGGTAAAAAGGGTTTAACCCAAAGCTCACTTCTGTGCTCAGCTGAAATGCAAGTGTTTTCTGATAGATCAATGGTAGGGCCCAAACTCTACCCTAGAACTTCTGTAGTGAAATATCCCAAACCCATCCTGTGAAGGGACATGCAATTTATTCTGTTAAAGGACATGCACTTGAAATCTGAAACAGAAAACCATTTTCAAGAAGAAACAATAATTAACGATAAACAAATTCACTTCCTTAGAGCCTATTCCGACTCACAGTGACCTGGTAGGACAGGGTAGAATGGCATCGAACTGCTCTCGTGGGTTTGCAAGACTAGTAGAAAGCCTCATCTTCTTCCCTCAGCACATGCAGATGGTTTCAAATTGCTGACCTTTCAGGCAGCAGCCCAAACTGTAACCCACTTTGCCCCTCGGGCTCCTAGAGCAGTGTTCTACCTTCGGCACTCATGCCGCCATTGAGTCGACTCCAGCTCATTGGGACCTGACAGGACAGAATGAAGTGCCCCCATTGGTTTACAAGATGGTAATCTTTCGAGAGCAGAAAGCCTCCTCATTCTCCTCCTGAGCAGCAGCCTAACATCTAACCCACTATGTCAACAAGGCTCCTACTTCGGGTCCAAGGCTTGGAAAAGGCAGCATTGCATAATTAGTCGAACACAAGGAAGAAAAAGGAGTTTTCAGTGACCATTCTTTCTAGAAATGTCAATGAATTCAAGGCTTTTAGGGACTGAATGGTTTTTTGCCCTCTCAGTGTTGTCAAAATTGTACATATGTAAATATATTTATATAGCATGGTGGGGAAATAGATCTAGTGCATATATTTATAGGTTTAGTATTAAGGCAGCATGTGGACATTGGACCTCCACTCAATACTTATTGAATGCAAGAACACTTTGTTCTATTAAATTGGCATTCCATGATGCACACCTTCCCAACATGATCGCTGAAGACAAATGTGTGCATAAGCAAATGTGGTGAAGAAAGCTGATCATGCCCAGCTATCAGGTAAACAAGCAGCCATGTAGTTCAGAAGCACCAAAGCCCGCATGGAAGAAGCACACCAGCCTGTGTGACCGCGAGGTGTAGAACGGACCAGGTATTAGACATCAGAGAACAAAAAGTCCTATCAGTGGGTGCCCACCTTCCCGATATGATCACTGAAGACAAATGTGTGCATAAGCAAATGTGGTGAAGAAAGCTGATCGTGCCCGGCTAT
>NW_022103904.1:3170037-3171148 GCF_000313985.2 Echinops telfairi
AGAAAGCAAATGTTATGAGAAGGATGAGGGCAACAAATGTACAACTGTGCTTGACACAATGGATGGATGGATGAATTGTGATAAGAGTTGTACGAGGCCCCAGTAAAATGATTTTTTAAAAAAGAAAATTAAATCTGGTAATAAAGGTGATAGCATTGTGGAAGACGTAAAATAATAGACAAATTTAAGGCTAAACTATTGCTATTTTTATAGGAGAAACATTGATAGCACTCTTTAAAGAAGAGCATAGAGTTAGCGGAATACAGAAAACTATTAAGATAGAATAAAGATTGGTTAACACCTATCACCCAGAGATAACCAATCTTCATTCTCAAATTGTATAGTTTTCTGCACTTATCAAATAATATGAAATAAACACAATTTTTTAATGTATGGAAAATCCATTATTTTCATATACTGTTTCATATTGTATTTTCATTTATTATGTAATATTCATTTCCTTGGCATAAAACAGGTAGCTAACAAGACTTCTGATTTAGGGCCACTTACTTAATTGAACCCTATACTTTCTTTTTCTAAAGAAATAGTCACTTTTCTACCTCATTTGTTCCTTTCTTTAACCCTTTAAAGCAGAATTATTTTTTGCTTTGAATTTTGTTTTGAAAACATATGCTTTCAGGAATGGAAAAGGTATTGAAAAAAATGACAGAAAGAATTTCCATAAGATGACATGAATTTTGATATAATTAGTGGGACACATATATCCCAACAAGTCTCTAGTGTTGGGATTAGTGGGATGAGGCCTCACCCCTGGGACTTTTTTCTCCCCTAGATTATCATAGTTATACAGGCCTCCATCCGATGGCAGCATGCTCTAAACAGAGCATCTTCCTTCCAAACCCCAGAGGTGGGAAACTTACATAGGCATTCTATGTTCCAACTGGTCACAAAAGGGTTACGTTTGTATGATTGTCTAACCTTTAAGCCACACAAATCCTGGATCCACCCATGTTCAGGGGCAATAATCAGGGCTATATGGGAGAACACACTCAATGTCAGGCATCCTCAAACTATGACCCACGGGCCACATGTGGCCTGCCAAGGACATTTATCCGGCCCACCGGGTGTTTTTTGCCCATTTGTTTTTTTT
>NW_022103904.1:3172565-3176966 GCF_000313985.2 Echinops telfairi
GAACACAGATGTCTGTCTGTATCTCAGACAACAGCCAGAAGCTTCTTGCCAACATCAGCCTATTTGAAGAGAAAAACAGACATAAATACCAAATATATGCCAAGTTCTCTCTCAAACAGCACTTTCCCCCTACTTTTTATTTATTTATTTTATCCAGACTTGGAGCCCTTTTACCTTGCCCACCACATATTTTCCGATCTCCTAGCGCACAGCCTGCAGGTTCAAGATTATTTGTCCCCTTCAGAAATTGAATCCGCTCCACTACCTCAAACATCTTATCAAAATGTCATGATTGGCTCAAATCCCTGAGAAAAAAAGGAAAAGTTCCAGATAGGAAGACTCCCTGGGATTATTGTCCTAAAATGCTCTTCAAACCTGGAACCAAAAATAATCCCCAAGGTCACCTTGCAGCTAACCAATGAATTGGTGCACGCACACACGGAGTATTGCTTATTAAGTCCTGTACTCCTTTAAACAATTGCCTATGAGACCAAGCAATTACCTAAATAGGTCAACAGTTACTTAAAAACAGAAATGATATGTAAGGAGGCAGGGAACCTAGACTAATGGAAAGAGAACTTCCAGAGCAGACATCCTGAGGAGGTACAACGATATCGTGAAGAAAGTAAACGATGAAACGCAACCCCCTTTATAAAAAACTGGGGACTGGGACCTCCACTGCGGTGTAAGCTGCCATTGACATCACAGTAAAGTATTATTTAAAGAAACATACCTACGCACAGAAAAATGGACTTCAAAGATAATGGAATTTTTTTTCCAGCAAACATTTAGAAGTCCTTTCATATATATAAGTCTATATCATGGTAGGCTTGGACAACAATTTATGTTCTCACCCCTGAAGTCCTAAATGCTTTCCAGTGAGGCGGGTCCTCTGAGAGTTCAAAGCTAAGCAAATACAAAGCTTGACATTCTCAAATATAATCAAAACTTCTTAATCCTGGCTGTTTCAAGTTATCACCTCAATTCAACCAGGGATTCTTCAAGCGGCAGCTTTGTGTACGCTGCAAGTGGATGGAGCTATAAACGGACAGGGAAGGAAACTGAAGGCGTTATCAAAACTGAGACTACAGTGGATTATTTTTGAAGTGCTCTTCAAATGCTCCAGGATGCAAATAAGCACGCATCATGAACAGCAAGAGGACTGGTCAGATGTGGTCATTGCTTTCCTTGGTCCAAACTGGATCCTCGTTAGGGTTTTGAAGGCCACTCTGAGACACAGGAGCTGGTGCCAGACCTGATGGGTAGCAGTGCCCCTGACCTGAGTGGGAGTAGGGGGACAACCTATTCTCCCCAGCAGCGGGCAAGGAATGCAGTTGGGTACATACGAACAATGACCTTTGAATGTAGTCCTGTAGTTCTTGGGCCTGGGACAGCCAGACCATTGTCCCCAAGGACACAAAGGTCAATTGGAACAACACAGATCATAAAGGCAATGGTGTACACGCTACTGTGATGAGGAGCACCTGGGATCTGAGAAGGTCATGAGCAACCATCGAAAGTACAACTGTTACAAGGGAACAACAAGTGATCCAAATCGGTGGTGAGGAGGGTGCAGGAGGCCTGGTAGGGTGTGATCAAGGGTAATGTCACCAAGAGGAATTACTGAAACCCAAATGAAAGCTGAGCATGATAGTGGGACAAGAGGAAAATCAAAGGAAATAGAGGAAAGAGGTAGGAGGCAAAGGGCATTTATAAAGGTCTAAATAAAGGCATGTACATATGTAAATATATTTATGAGGATGGGGAAATATATTTATGTGCATATATTTATAGGTTTAGTATTAAGTTAGCAGATGGACATTGGGCCTCCACTCAAGTACTCCTTCAATGCAAGAACACTTTCTTCTATTAAATTGGCATTCCATGAGGCTCACCTTCCCAACACAGTCGCTGAAGACAAAGCGGGTGCATAAGCAAATGTGGCAAAGAAAGCTGATGGTGCCTGGCTATCAAAAGAAATCGCATCTGGGGTCTTAAAGGTTTGAAGGTAAACAAGCAGCCATCTAGCTCAGAAGCAACAAAGCCCATATGGAAGAAGTACACCTGCCTGTGTGATCACAGGGTGTCAAAGGGATTGGGTATCAGGCATCGAAGAACAAAAAATAAGATCATTGTGAAAAAGGGGGAGTGCAGAGTGGGGACCCAAAGTCCATCTGTACGCAACTTGATATCCTCTTACAGAAGGGTCACGGGGAGGAGATGCACCAGTCAGGGTACAGTGTAGCAATAAAGAAACATACAACTTTCCTCTAGTTCCTAAATGCTTCTTCCCCGTCCCCAATATCATGATCCCAATTCTACCTTACAAATCTGGCTAGGTGAGAGAATGTACACTGGTACAGATAGGAACTGGAAACACAGGGAATCCAGGACGGATGATCCCTTCAGGACCAGTGTTCAGAGTGGCGATACCGGGAGGGTGAGGGGGGTGGGGTAGAAAAGGGGAACCGATTACCCGGATCTACATATTACCTCCTCCCTGGGGGACGGACAATGGAAGAGTGGGTGAAGAGAGACATTGGACACTGTAAGATATGACAAAATAATAATTTATAAATTATCAAGGGTTCATGAGGGAGCAGGGAGCAGGGAGAGGGGGGAAATGAGGAGCTGATGCCAGGGGCTTACGTGGAGAGCACATGTTTGAGAAGGATGAGGGTAACAAATGTACAAATATGCTTTATACAATTGATGTATGTACGGATTGTGATAAGAGTTGTATGAGCCCCTAATAAATTTTTTCTTTTAAATCGAAAGTACAACTGTTAATCTCTCCATGCAGAGAAAGATGATGGCAAATCAAAAGACATAGAAACAATTAGTCCAATGGACTAATGGATCCCATAAACATTAGTCATCACCTCTCTGAGCCCAGAACTAGATGGTTCCCGGCTACCAGTACAAACTGCTCAATTAGAAGACCCCAGAGTGAAAATGTGCCATAGAACTCAAAGTTACAGAGGTCAGGCTTATGGGATGGAATGAGAATGGTGGCATTCACAAGGACCCTCATGTATGAAACTGATTCACCTCTCATTGGAATAATGAACCATAACCATTTAGGATCAAAAAAGCAGTACTCCCCCAAGGGCAAAGTTCAGAGGATTAGGAAAGTTGGAAAGGAAACAGGAAACTAGAGGAGGAAGTGGAGTAAGTGATGCTGCATAGAGGGGGTTTCAAAGGACAGATTGAATCAAGCACTAGGATCGACTGGATGTGAACTAGGATCTGCTCTGTAAACCTTGACCTAATTCACAGAAAAAAGGTTTTATTTAAAAAAAGGATTCCGTTCTCGATCCAATTACATTGTGCAACTGAGATATCTGTGGCCTTGTCTCACTGGTTACCTTTAACGGTTGGAACATCTGGCTAACAAGATTCAGTCCAATCCCAACATAAGAAAATCAGCTCTCCTCTCTTTCAACACCACAGACACCCTTCTTCCAGTCTAAAACGCTTCCACGTATCGAGCAAATGATCGTTATTAGGAACTGATTACAGGCAATAGCATAGAGAGAAAGAAATTCAACAAGAAAATGCATCTGTATCCTTTATGAAAATCTCTCCAGTCCTGAAAGAGCTTATTTCTGTGAATCACAAACATAATTGACATGTCTCTGGCCAAAAGGTTGGATGTTACTGGCTGAATTCATCAGACTTCTTTCCTCCAAAGCCTGTGCTTTGCTTTCGCCTAAAGAATGTGGCACAAACCTCAACACATCTCCAGCATTAATGGAGAAACTCCGCGGTTTTCCTGCTTCTGTCAGGAGAATCAGCTGTTGGCAGAGAGAGGCGACCCCTTTCAGGGAGTTTTATTTAATCAGGAGGCAATTGGCTTTCTGGATTTCAAATGTTTGGGTGGATTTTAAAACAGGTGTACATATAGTCAGATGAGGCAGGCTGCACACATTATTGCACTTAGGTTTAAGAATTTTCCATTTAGGTTTTAGAATGTGCCAACTGGTAGAAAACTCCTAAATGTGTTCTAGTAATGGTGTACTGCAAGACTTCATTGGAAAGAATCCCATCCAACCAGAAGGAGACCACGCCAAATAAAGTCATGGAGCCTGACGCTATCAGCAAAGGTATTCCTAATCTCCTCCCCACATTTGATGGGGACTGTTTTGATAATGTTCTACTAACAGTTCACAATGATAGTTACCATCGTTGGACACTCCCCAGGTGCCAGGCCTATTAAGCTCCGCCGAACATCACTCAGAGATCTGTAATATTGTCTCTGTTTCATAGATGAGGACATGGAGGTCCAAAACCACAAGGTAACAAACATCCTTAACTTCTCCACTGCCGAGAAATGGAGGTGAGATGCAGGCTCAGCTCTCTGTTCCAGATTCTATGCTCTTTCTCAGTCTGTTTGCTGAG
>NW_022103904.1:3178193-3204810 GCF_000313985.2 Echinops telfairi
CCCCCACGCCCAGCATAAACTCTCCCTGATGAATCGATGGTATGGAGGTCTGATGTTCTATGTCTTTAAGGGGAAATCTAGATGTGCGACTAAACGAAGCAAGTTTGTTGTGCAGACCGCTGGACGGGCGGTCACAGAATGAGATTAATGCTGAACCATGTAAATAAATTTATATAAAACAGAAAATACTATTTTACATAATAACATTATGTAATGATAACAATTGGGATAGAATGGAAAAGATTCCAAATCATCAATAGTTTATTACTTCTTCCACAAATACTTCCTCCTGCACATCATAGAGACTGATGGGAAACTGGGAGGACAAAGGTGAGAAGGCACGCCCTCTGACTTGAGGAGATACAGCCAAAGTTGTGTTTCTAAGCTTCATAGAGTTACCATTCATTAAAATGATTCATGAGTCTACTAGATCTTGGTTTCTTCCACCTGTGCACTGCTCTGCCCTCAGTTCCTAGAACACCTGGCACAAGGGAGATGCTCAATACATGGATTTATTAAAATCATCTTATTGACACTCTTACAGACATAGCATTCCATAGTTCAATCACATCAAGCAGTGTTGTACAATTGCTACCACAGTCAGTTTCAAAGCATTTTCTTTCTTCCTGAATTCCTTGATATCTGTTCCCCTCTCTCCCCTCCCTCCCCACCTTATCCATCCCCCAGGAACCCTTACTGTATTATTTTAATTGTTCTGCCATATCTTACACACACATCCAACATATCCATTCACATCCGATCCCATCAAGTGGGGTTATACAGTCACCTATGGTATCAACTCCTCCCTCCCCCCTCTCCACCCTCTCTCTTCCCTGAGGGAACCATTTCTCTTGTTACTTTTTCTGAAAGGTTTGGGTTTCATGTATCGAAAGATCTTAAAAATACAAATGAACCTATGCAAATCTGACATGATTAATGAGGTAAAACAAGTAAAAACCCTAATAGTAAGGGAAGGAAATATTAAAGAACGATCTGATAGTTATGTGGCTTAATCAGTGCTCTACTGCACCCTGGGTTTATCATCCCTTCTGTGACGGCCTTCTGAGAGAGACTGCCCAATTACCTTACAGGTGGGTTTTGGGTCTCCACTATATCCACGCCCTTTCCTACTGATTTGGTTGCTTGTTTTTGAACTTCTGATACCTTTTTCTGTAGACACCTGATGATCACACAAACTGGTGTGCTTCTTCCGTGTGGGCTTTGTTGCTTCCCAGCTAGATGGCTGCTTGTTTAAACACAAGCCTTTAAGACCCCAGACGTTATGCAGTTCTGACAAGAAATAATTATGACTTTGACCAAGTCATAAAGCACCTCAGATATGTCTTAAGCAAAATGAGTTGAATGAATTAAGCTAGCTCCCAATGGGTGTTACACAGTTCTGAAAATTGTACTAGGTTTTGCTAGGGGGGTTGAAAGGAGAAACTGCGATTAGATCATTGACGAGGCTAGAATTTTCCAGAAGGAAATGAGTTTCTTGATTGCAAGTATCTCAGGGAGCAACACCCTAATACACAGCGCATCCCTGCAAGCCTACTCTAAAGTAGATGTCCCGGAGACTCCAGAAAAAGTCTCTAAGCCCTGGAAGTTTAGCACCGTTTCAAAGTTCTCCATAAATACCTGCACCTAAGGCCCTTCTAATCTCCTAATCTTACTATTGATAAAAGATAAGTATACATATATAGAAAAGCTTTTGAGACTAAAATACATAGGATATTCACTTATATAGGTTAGCAAATTAACTGAACACTGTTTAAGAGCACTGATGCTTAGACACAAGGGAAAATATCAAGAATGCTCAATCACTAAGACAAAACCATGTCTGCAGGACTGAGACATGTCACAAAACAAAGGAAGTATGAAAATAGCACGTTTACGGTAGTCTTAAATTGCCAATTATTCGGTAATCCACTGACTTCCAAATCCATGACCTTAGAACGGAAGTCCTCTGCCTCTTCTCACACTACAATGTTTCGGCCTTAAAGCCAAAGGAGTATTTCAGTGCCTTTAAGATGCGACAGGTGGGTTAACTAGGCATTAAAGTCTAGCTCCGCTAATGGGGTTTCCAAATAAAAATCTCTGCGTTCCACTTTTCCATGAGCTTTCCGAAGGCCCTCTTCTGTATTTATTTGCTACAAAGGCATCTGTCCAGATGGATTGATGGTCATTGACAACTTTTCTGTAGCTCAACTTGCAGAATCAAATGGCATCTCTAGAATAGACTAGATTGCCTCAGAGGTAGGGTATTGCTGATGGGTATCATGGAGTCGGCCCCTGCTCCCGCGCAACAGAATGAGCTGTTATGATCCAAGGGGTTTCAGTTGGCTGATTCTTAACAGTATATCATCACACCTTTCTTCAGGTCTGTCTTAGTCTACTAGTTCCTCGGAAACCTGTTCAGAATCATAGCAACATGCAAAGCCGTGACTTGAGTCGGTAGTGCATGTAGAATGATATTAATAATAATTACATGGACAGGCAGTGGCCATGCCTATAATACATCTAGAATGATGTTAATAATCAATAATATTAATAACTATAACTATTATGTTATGGAAGATGACAATCCTACTTCTGAATCACCACTGCCCCCGACAGGTGAGTAGACATGCTTTAAGAGACATTTAGGGCTCAGACTTTTTCACATTCTAAAACTAAAACCCAAACACCTTAGCAGGCATGATGGCACCCAGCCAAAAGCAAGCACACCTACTCCTGTTCAAGGAAAGCATGCTGGAGAGTCACCTCCCAAAGAAACAGCCCTCCCCCCACACCCGCCCCAGCCACCCTAGACCTGGGCTGGGGTGCAGGGTCCTTGGCGGCCCACGTGGACAATGTGCCACAACTCACTCCTGGAGAATGCCACCCTCCTTCATAGCTGGCAAAATCAAACACCATGAGAAAGGAGAAACCCTCAAACACATGGAGCCGTCATAAAACAATGGCTGAGGGGGCTGTTTTGTAAGCACTTTATGGACCCCCGAACCTCTAGCCCTTTCACCAGTAGAAAGGAATGTAAGTGGTAGCCTATAATACAGTGATCTTGCTTTTAACTGCAATTATTCTAAAGCCCCTTTTAATAGCTGTCACTTAGTCATTTCCAGGCTGCAGAAAATTACAGGTAGAGGAGACGCGAGCTGACAGCAAGTGCCTTCTGGGAATGGGAAAAGCTCTCATTTTTGCAAGGCCTATGGGCTCCCCCTTCGTGGCTCCACACCCTGGGCACGGAAGTCCTGCTCATGCGGGTCCTCAAGGCGAAGGGGCCGCCGTGTGGCGGTCAGTCTTTGGGTACTCGGCAGCATCCCCTAGGTCGCCTTGAATTCACTCTGCTGACGAACAACGAGGAAAGAAACGCACCCCACACACACACACACACACACACATACACATGCCCTCCAACATTCTTCATCCACGTGAAGGCTGTGTCTGAGAAGGAAGTGAAGTGAGGGGGTGGGGGGACTGTGCTCACGCTGAAAAAAGAGCAAAAACCAGTGAATCCATAGGAAGGAATTCATATTCCAGGTGTTACTGATATTATCATAAACATCATACTCATAGGACACACATCCTTGGGAAAAGAGGGCTAGGTCAGAAGGCACAAGAAAGTCGATAAAAAATGTTTTTCAATCTAAAATAGTCCCTAATACAGATCACCACCACCACCACCACCCCTCCCCCATCAAAAAGAACCACCCCAAACACCAAGCACTGAGTGATCACTTCTGACACCTGGAAAGTGGTGCAGCCTGTCCCCAAATATTAAAACTGTATGGATACAAAAATAACTCCTACGAGGCACTTTTCCGTTTTCAGGCTCGTGAAGGCCGTGCGCAGTCTCCAGGAAATGGAGCATTCGCGTGCAGCCGGGCACGGGGCAGAAGTCCCCACCGAGGGCATCCGTGCTTAGCGCGCCAGCTCGTCCCTGTCACCCGAATGACAAGCGAGCAGCAGAAGCCCGGGACGCGGTTTTTATTTTTATGGCAACGGCTTCTTTTTCAAGTCAACACGTAGCCTTCCGATCAAAATCATCCAACGCAACTTCAGAAAGCCTCCTCCGAGGACGTAGTTCTCACCCTTTATGTTTTCTAAAGCTCCGCGCTCCGCAGCCGGAAGACGAGAAGAGCAGCACAGAGAAGTCACTGCTGCTCCGCGATGGGCTGTTTACTTTTTAATTAACATTCTGTTCTTCATCCAAAAGCAGAAGTAAGACATAAGATGTACGTGCTGACGCACTCGCTTTGGGAAGTGTTACCTTGTTTCCTGCGGCGTTCTCTCTCCCCGTCAGATTGTGTTTAAATTTAAGATGTAGGCTTGGCACTGTGTGTAGCGCAGTGATGCAAATAGTGTGGGAAGGTGCCACTGAGAGCGCTTCACTGCGAGTGGGAGGACATCAGGAAATCAACTTTCCTGTTCTCCATGCGGCTCCCTTCCATCCAGAGAAGGATGTGAGCACACCCACTTGGGGCTGTGTGTCCACTGAGGAAGGGAGGAATGCTCCATGATCTTTTGCAAGGACTTAACATCGCCAAAACGCCTGACTTTCCACAACTGGCCTCTCAGTGACGTCATGCCCACGTGGGGCTCCCCAAGCTAACCAAGAGATTGACTATAGCACATGAACGCATTGCTGTCCGGTCATTTCTGACCCTTGGAAATCCCACGGGCACCAGAGTAGACGTACGCTCACAGGGGTTTCCATGGCTGGCTTCTCTGATCTAACCTTTATTCCAAGTTGCCTCTGAGTGGAATAGAACTTCTGACCTTTAGGCTAGCAGCTTGGCATGCTAGCCATTTGCACCACATCGGGGCCATAGGAGAGAATATAATTGCCATAAAATTTGAGCGAGCTGGCCTGCCACAAGTACTCAATAGGCCAAAGGCAATTCGTCATACCTTGGAATAATTCATGTTAAAGATCTCTTAGAAGTCAAGTAGACAGGAAAGCTGGTCTTGAGCTTCACCCCTCTTTCATCTGATGATCTCTGATAATCCCCTGGTGATATAGTCCATGTGCTAAGTACTAAGCAGAACACAGAGCAAACAAAGATGAAGATGATACCAAGATTACCTTCAGATGCTTCCCAGGCCAGCAGAGATTAGGAAAAATAACAAGAATAAACCACTGAAGCTTGAGATTATTGTCTTGTTGCTGCTGCTGCTTCTGATTTGAAAGATGGAGCAAGCACAAAGACATGAATTAATTATTTGTGGAAGGTTAAAAGGTCTCAGAAGTCAAGAAGCTTCCTGAAGGAGACAGAAGGCAGGTAATGAGCTCAACAGGCAACAGAAAGGTCAGATAGTCAAGTCCACCCAGCGGTGTCTCTGGAGAAAAATCTGGTGATCTACATCCAGAAAAATCAGCCAGTGAAAACCCTGCTCTACACGGACACACATGGGGTCACCACGAGTCAGGGTCAATTGGTTTAAGATAACATTAGGTTGTGAAGGATGAGGGAGAGAGCTATAGGAAGAAAGACGGATTTAGATGCCAGCCGGAGCTTCTCAGAAGAGGCTGCATATCACCATTACCTGGGAGCCTTTGTATAAATACAATTCTAGGAACCTAACCTAGATTCAGAATTGCTATGTTGAGGCCCCAGGCTGGGTTCTTTTTTGTTTTGTTATGTATTTTTTTAAGTTGCTGAGATGCTCCTGAAGCAGCCGGGGGACCCTTGGATATTTGCTTGAGTGCCCTCATCCTGTCTAGGATTCTCTCTTGACAGTACACATTTTAGAAGACCCGAGACCATCCAGGAGAGCACACATTGCAAGCAGTGCCCCCCCTGGTACTGGGAAGCCAGCCCCTCAAACCCAAAGTCTGTGCCTGTCCCACCAGGCCTCACGGGAGTCTGCCGGTCACAACATCTTCCATGAAGCACCTTTGGTCCACAGTCGACAGGTTTCCCCAGCCCTGGCCTCTTTTGACCTGTGTCATGGAGGATAACGCTTTCTCTTAGAGTTGTAGCCCTGGTTACCCAACTCCTTGTTGTGGTTAGTGGCCACCCAGGTAGCCCCTGACCCATGACCACCCATGTACAATGGAAAACACCACACTGCCTACCCTGGGTCAATGCTCATGCTGAGCCACAGATCAAGCCTCTGTGATCCGTAAGGTTCCCACTGGCTGCTTGGTTTGGAAGCAGATCTTCAGGCCTTTCTTCTTAGTCTGTCTTCATCTGGAAGCTTGCTGGCCCCTGTTCAACACCAGAGCAGCATGCAATTCTCCACTGATAGATGGGTGGGTGGTGGCTGGGCACGAGGCACCCTAGCTGGGAATTGAACTGGTGTCTGTGGAAGAGATCAACATTGGCAGGACTTAAATTGCGTAAAAGAGGAGGACTCAGCCAGAGGGCAAAACTACTCCTTACACATCACGGTCTCCCTGGCGCTGGGGGCTTGCTTGCAGTAGCGGTTAACCAATGACAAGCGGTGTACAGAGAGCATTCTCCACTGCATCCGGGGAGTGCCAAAAAGATCGTTGGTTCCAGACAAACCTCATTTTCTCTAAATACAGAAAAAAAGATGACCCAGGGATCCAATGAAGGTACCAGAAAACCCAGCACTGTTGAAATCTAAGCCATGATGCAAAGAAGAGATAAGGTTGTGAGATGATCTTGTAGACATTTAAATGGCAAGTTTTTCTACCAAAAATAAAACAACCCGCACATTTCAGAGCTGTCAGTAGACCTGGGTGAACCATGTAGCCCCACACCCAATTTTCCAACCAACTGGTGGCTTGGGCCACACCATGTTGGAGGAAAAGTTTTAAATAACCACATAATTCTCCTTTAACATCTACTGCATGTATCCCAAGGCCAACTATCTCTGCTCTTCCATGATGACACTTTTTCTTTTCTCTTGATAGAACCCAACACAAGACAAGATAAAAATAACAAAACCTGTGGCATGCAAGCCAATTCTAACTCACGGCAATGCCGGGGCCATTGCAGAAACGTGAGCAGGTGACCCGTCGAACCAAACCCATTGCCGTTAAATCAATTCTGACTCCTGGAATCCCGCAGGCCCGGTAGAATGCCCCTGAGTCCCTTAGAATGTCACTTTGCAGGAGTAGAGAGCCTCATCTTCCTCCCACAGAGTGACTGGTTTTGAACTGCTGACCTTGCGGTGAGCAGCTCCAACTGGCAACCTATCAGAAGTCGAGAACAAACAGTAAGAGTTTTTGACAACAACACCTGTGCATTATTTCCATGGACAGAAGTAGAAGTAGAAGCAAAACACTTGCACATGCCCCACACCAAGTTAGTGCTGAACGATTTCCACGATGTTCTGAACTGCTCTGGAGTGGCTGCCTCCATGGCTCCGCCCAGTCAGCTCTGAGAAGCATCTGAAGGAAGGAGTGGACGGGGTCAGGCCTCACCACTGGGCAGGGACCCAGAGTCAGCACTCTAGTATCTATGAAGCAGAGTCATTCTGTTGTTTTACGGAAGAAGAACGGGTCGGTGGAAGGTCTGAAACGGTGGTGTCCAGAGCCAGAATAAGGCTCAACCTCCAGAGTGCAGTCCAAAGATTTCGGTTTGGGGTTTTCTTGTGTGTGAGCTATTTGGCTTGAGAGAAACAGACTCGGCTCAGCACTTGAGCATCAGGATAAATCGTTCCAATAACGACGAGCCAAGGCACCTATCATGTTTCCACTGCTAGCTGAAACCCCTGATAGCTAGTAGAAAAAAAATAATGTGCAATTACTGCCTAGAGACATAAATTACCAAGGCAGTGATGCTCTCAGAATGCAATAAATGAAATGTGGGTTACCACACTCATGGTCAATATCCCCACCCCCAGTGTGGGTGTCACGGATGCCTGGTCACCCACAGGAGTTGGGGGGGTGGGGGTAGGGGGACTGGGGAGGAAGTGAGGAGTCCAGATTCTACACCCTGCTGAGCTGAGCAAGAAAGGGGGGGGGGGGAGGGTAGTCTCAAGGTTTACTCCAAGGAAACTATCATGTCTCTGAGCACATCCTAATGTCTTTGTACCACAGGCTCTCTGGCTGTGGCGAGAGAATGACAGGCAGGCTGCAAGGGATAAATCGTTCGGCACACAGCGATGATAATGACAAAATGCTGGTCTCCTCCTGTGGGAACGTGCTTCCATGTAGGGCAGATCGGGACCCAGGGGGAGGACCGGGAAGCAGCCACGGATGCGGCTGGGGAATTAGGATGTTGTAAAGCAACAAAAGCGTTTGCCTTTCCACATTTGACATCTGCTCTGGCCAGAGCCCAGACGCTTTTCCAACCGCAGTGACCTCAGGCACGGCGGCCTTGGGCAAAATTGGGTACAGAGAGTGACGTGCCAGCAGCCCTGGACAGAGCGACCTTGGAGCCCCTGCTCAAGGATGAAGCAGGGATCGGAAAGGCCATCCGAGGGCAGTGAGAAGGACAGACGCAGCTGAGAGCTACTTTAACCACTGCACCACCAGGGCGCCTTCCTCCAGCCCTGTCTCGGGGGAAAGCTAGGAGGCAGTCTGACAGACGCCAATACACAGAAGCACAGTGTCCAGGGAGGGATGTAAGGAGGTCAAGGAGGGTGGCTAGAGGAAGGGGCACAGGAGCCAGGTCATGTTAACCAGGAGAGATGCAGGGCACTGCGCTTCAAAGAAAGCAGGGCCCCTCTGCCGGGGAGCCCATCAAATGTCTGTGACCTCTCCCTTGACTTCCAGCGTCAACTCTATGCTCTAAGTTTGTCCTTGCTTATGTCATGCTGATTTCACCTGAATAAAGACGGGGGTTGATACGGGGCTGCCAACCTTCAGATGGGCAGTTCAAACCCACCAGCCACTCTCGTAAAGATGTACGGTTATGGGAAGTCTCTACAACATCCCTAGGAGTCGGAATTGCCTCGATAGCAGCGGGTTTGGGTTTGGTTTCACTTGAATAGAACTCAGGGATCTCACTCACACCTGGAAGGAGCAGCAGTCTGCCCCAGGCCTTCTCCCTCCCAGGTGTGCTTCTAAGGAGCATGCTGAGAGGGCAGCCAGAGAAGTGGGGGAGCTACAGGAAGTGCCCTCCAAAAAAGTCTGAGCATCTCTGGCCCTCTAGACTTCGGTCACCTCCAAAGGCAAGATAAGGCCAGTCCTTGGCAGGGGCCTCTCATCAGGCAGGTTTTACCCACCCCCTGCCTGCCTCATAGGAGCCCTGGTTCCATGTTGGGTTAATAAATGCTAGGCCAGTAGTTCAAAGCCACGAGCTGCTCTGAAGGAGAAAGGCATGGCTTTCAATTCCGATAAATAGTGACACTCTCAGACACACTCAGGGGCAGTTCTACCCTGTCCTACAGGGTTGCTATGAATCAGTGTCCACTCTACGGCACTCTGAGTTTGGTTTGGGGGTCCTTTTTTTCCTGCCTCATGACCTCTTTCAGGGTTTCTGTCAAAGGATTCTCATTAAATGATGGCAAAAGGAAAAGTAAAATATGGGGGGAGGGGGGAGAGAAAGCATGGTTTTGAGAAAACAGCTGCATATGAAAGGAGGCGCTACAGGAAATCCCCCAGTTCCCAGGTAAAAATCCAGCCAATAAGGGAGTTCTGTAGTCTGGTTGCCCGGTATGGTTTTACCGGAGGTTTATCATTCGCTCCTGACCATTTTCTAAGGTCTAAGTTGCTTCTCTAAGTGACTCTCGGGCTCTTTGCATCAAGATCTCCTGGCGGAGCATCTTAACATACATTTGTCTGGGTCCCTACTGCCTTCTACGTATTTCGAAGGCTGAGAAGCACAGCCCTGGGTATTTTATCACTCCTAAGTGGTTGTGATACCCACGCTCAAATCATTCATTTAAACTGGTTTTAACGTTTGAAGGAGACACGAGTGGTTGCATTGATTCTTTTAGAAATGGTTAGGATTCTAAAAGCAGTAATTAGGCAGTCACAAAGTGCCCAAGTTTAAAGGATGTACAATTTATAAACACGAAGCCAGAAAGATCTTTTCTTTTTTTTGGTTCTACTTTTATTGGGGGCTCTTACATCTCTTATCACAATCTGTACATTCCTCCAGTGTGTCAAGCACATTTGCACATATGCTGCCATCATCATTTTCAAAGCATTCTCTTCCCACTTGAGCCCCTGATATCAGCTCCCCGTTTCTTCCCATCCCTCCCCCTCCGGCCCTCCCTCAAGAACCCTTGATAAGTTATAGGAAGATCTTTACAAAGCACACATCTGATCATGTTACTCATTCAAGAAAATAATTCAATAACTGTCCACTTCCTCTTTTGATAAAGGCCTAGATTCCTGTACAGCTCATTTTTCCTGCCCAGTCAAATCCTGGGCTCCGATGTTCCCTGCACAACCATTTGGGGTGTTGATTCCTTAGAGGTCCCCCTTCTGCTCCTCACATGTCCTTCTCATGTCTACACAGACTCCTCTTTTTCCCCAGTTAGATAGATCTGTTTGTCTTCTCACATCTCCCTACCACACCGAGCCCTCTGTTGTAGGCCTGCCTGACACCAGTGCCTGGTCTGCACAGCCTTAAGCACAGCTGAAATGTGACATTTATTTGTGTGGTCTTTTAATTCATGCATCTTTCCTTCGTAAGCATAGAAGTAATGAGGCTGGTGGCGTTGTGGGCGAGGCATTGGGCTAAAAGGTCAGGGGGAAAGATGAGGCCGTCGGTTTCCATAAAGATTTACAGCCTCGGGTACCCTATACAAGACTTCTATACATCTGGACTCCATAGCCGCGAGTTTGGGGTTTTCATGGCCGATGGGGTAGGGGTGTGTGTGTGTGTGTGTGTGTGTGTGTACAAGTAGCCTCATGTAACTAGCAAGAGGTCTAATTACAGTTTTCTATAAGAAGGGGGGGTTCATCAATCATCGTTCATGCATCACTTAGCATACTACATGGTATGTATCAGATGCGCAATAAATATCTGTTGAATGAGTGTACACATGAATTAAAGAAGATTTTAACATCACACCTGGGAGGCATATTTAGACCCAGTAGCACTAACAAGCGCCTGACCCAAGACATGGTCTTTTCAATTGCCTCATGTATATCTGAACGGTGGACAGTGCATGAGGAAAGCAGAAGAGGGGAATTAAAAGTACTATGGATGGCCAACGAAACCAACAGATCCATCTTAGAAGAAATACAGCCAGAATGATCCTTCAAAACAAAGGTGGCAAGACTCTGTCTCACATACTTGGGGCACATCAGAGACCAGTCCCTGGAGAAGGACATCGGGCTTGCTAAAATAGAGGAGAGGTGACAAAGAGGTGACAAAGACCCTCAACAAGATAGATTGGCACCGTGGCTGCAACAGTGGGCTCCAACCTAAGAACCATTGTGAGGATGGCGCTGGACCGAGCGGTGCTTCCTTCGGCGGTGCCCCGTATGGCACCCAGAACAAAAGCAGTAAAGAAACCGAACTACGCTCTGATCCTCTGCAAAACAGTGGCCCGGTGCTGTCTATGGTAGCTCCCCATCCCCTGGATAAGAGCCATGATGGCCTCTTTTGCACCTACCTCTTCAAATGAATCAGACCAGCCCAGCATTGTGCAATTTCTGTATTTTGAAAAAAGACTGGAATTCAACGGTGATGTTATCATTTCTCAGGACCTCGGGGGTTGGGGGGGAGGGGACAGTTCAAACTCACAGACTGCTCCAAGAAAGATGAGACTGATAGTTCTTATAAAAATGTGCAGTTTCAGAACCAGTCAAACTAGTTGCGCTTCACCTGTGAGCAGTCAGGCTTCCCTTGGCGTCTACTCAGGTTGTCATAAAGATGCCCCTGAGGGCTCTGTCATGAACCACAAGGTTGGTGGTTCACACTCACCAGCTGCTTCACAGGAGAAAGATGAGGTAGTTGGCTTCAATTTTGATTCACAGTTTCAGAGACCCTACTTAGACTCCCTACAAATTGGGATAGACTCCGTGGTACTGGTTTGGATTTGGTGGACGGCCATAAAATGACTAGCTGAACCAGGACACTGCTGGAAGTGAATGTTGATGGAGTTAATGACATAGGGCAGAGACCTCTGTGAGCTCAGAGTAGACCGGTCATCTAGTTGTTATTTTCCTACTCTTATCCACAGAGTGATTCCTAATCTGGTTGATAGTCAAAGTAGTAAAACTCATTCTGAAGACAATAAATTAACATCTTACTAACAAGCATCTCAATAGACTCCTATAGCGTGGAAGGTTCCAAAAGATTTGAAAGGGGGTGTCTATGAAGTGTTACAGGAGCCACTGAGCTTCCAGATTGTGCTACATTAGCATATAAAACTCTGTTCAGCAGAATTAAACTTCTGCAACCTACCTGTGTTAGGACAGATTGTCTAGAAAAACAAAACCAGTGGCACTCCTTTGTGTATAAGCAAGAGCTCTATAATCAAGAAGCCCTCTTATATCAACAAGGTTTCCCAGCCCAGTCCAACTTAAGTCCATGGGTCCAATGCTAGCCAGAGCCCTCTTCTGACTCAAGAAGCTGCAGGCCGGTGACACAGAAAGGTGAATCAGGATGCAGGGAGATCCCAGGCTGGTGATGCTGGATCACATGGGCACCAGGTCAGTGGGAAAGTGGCAGGGCACCCACAGCTCTCAGGGTTGGTGGCCCACATGGGGCTGCCCCTGGAAGCAGGCAAAAGTAAAGGGGCAGAGAGAGAAAGGAGGGGTTCAAAGTGTGTCTCATAAAAAGGGCACGCCTCTCAGGAAGCATCATCAGTCTGTGACCTGACTGACAGGGTGGGCTCCACTCCCTCCCAAGTGCAAGTTGACATGAAATGGAACTGCCATGCTGCCCCTCCACTCACGAAGAGTTTTCTGATGGGGCACCCGCCCACATCTGCAAGTGCAAACCACAGAAAACTGGAGTCAAGGAAAAGGAAACCGTTCCAAGGACTCCCCTCCATCTGCTCTCCCCAAACAAAACTAATGATAAAGCAGCAAAACCCTAGGTTCTACTTGGACAGGGGATAGCGGTTGCCGTCAAGGCAACATGAACTCAAGGAGATCTCTTGTGTGTGAGAGTGGAATTGTGCTTTGTAGTATATTCAGTGGCTGAGTTTTCAGAAGCAGGTCTGAGCCACCTCTGGGAGAATGGAGATGCCCCATGTTTTATTAGCAGCAGAGGGCCTTAACCACTAGAGCCCCGGGGTCTTCTGAACGGGAGACAGCAGTTTATTCCGAAGAGCATTTGAGAACCCTAAGTTCCTAGCAAAGTACCGTATCCCACCCACACCTGGATTTTAACACTTTATTGCGCCAGCTATTCTTAAAGAAAAGATGTGTAAACAAAACTAGCAGACTAATCAAGATGTTTAGAGAAATTACCCAGACTAACTCAAACAAATGAAATCATGAATGTAGTTCTAAAAATACTTTCGGTGAGATATTTGAATATAAAACGTGAATCAAGTCTGATTTAACCATGATAACATCAGTTAGAAGAGGAAATCCAAGCTACTGCTAACTGGATACCATACTTTCCTATTATTGCATAAAGTCCTCCCAGAAACACCAAGAAGTAGGCACATAGACTCTCCATTCAAAAGATGTGATAATGGAGGTTGAGCAAGATTGAAAAGGTTTACCTCAGGTCATTTAGTTGGTCCAATCAGAACAGATGTGGCCCCTCAAGCAGCATTTATTTATTTCGCTCACACCCCTTCTATTTTCTGTTTCCAAATCCAGTCACCAAGAACTTTTACTTTTTCCAACAATCAGTGATGAAGCACATCATCTCTCTCACATAGCCCAGTCCACACCCGTCTGCTCCCCCTTTTCTGCCCCCCACCCCCGGTCACTGGAAAGTTGTCCATGAAAGAAGGGGATTAGACCATTGCTCAGATTGGGGGTAGTGGGCTAGTGACCGTCGTCCAGCTGCGTTGACACAGGAAGATCACAGCTGTGTATTTGTTCATTTCACCAGGATGGTGAGTTAGTTCCGGCAGGCCCAAAGGGAGAAGCGCACAGCTGCCACCTTTCCTTGGCACTGCTCTCCTGCCATCCCGTGTAAGCCATCCTCCATGTTGCTGGGGGAGTTCTGTTTCTCTGAGAAATCCAAGCGGATCTCGGCCTTGCCTCAGATCCTTCCTTGCTTTGCTCCTCCCCAGACCAAGCCGGACTCACTGTGATCACATCGATCACAACGCACAGTGGGCTTGAACCATCAGCTTCCTGGTTAGTGACCAAGCCAGTGACCTACTGCACCATTGGGGCTCCTTTTGGGCCCTTCCAGTACCATCTAAATGCCCAGCTGCCAGCAGAGTTAGCACAGTTCCTTCCAGACTTCCCCGCCACGATTCTGATCGCCCTATCCCCCTGAACATATGATGCTCTTCCGTGTAATACGTGGCTCCCAGGTCTGGTGCATAGGCTCATCAGTGTACTCCTTTTCCTGTGATCTGTAAGTACTCTACGCATACCTTTATGAGCCTGGCAGGACCACCTCTTACACGAACTGCCTCTGACCATCCTGGGTGCAGGCTTCTCATACAGAACAGGCCACATTATGTCTGCTAAGTGTCTTGACTACTGTATGAGGCCCCCTACCATGGAGCTGACTCCTATTCGTACGTCCCCTGTATGGCATTTCTACATGTGTGAACCTTTACAGAAACAGACAGCTTTATCCTTCTCCCGGGCATTGAACCACCAATCTTGCAGTTAGCAGCCCAACACCTATTCCACTAGGGCAGTGGTTCTCAACCTTCCTCATGCCACAACCCTTTAGTACAGGTCCTCATGTGAGGGTGACCCCCAACCACAAAATTATTTTCCTTGCTACTTCACAACTGTCATTTTGCTACAGTTATAAATCAAGCAACCCCGGTGAAAGGGTCATTCAGTCCCCAAATGGGTCTCGACCCACTGGTTGAGAATCGCTGCTCTAGGGCTTCTTAGCAAGTGCCTTGAGTAAGGGTGATAAAGTGCCTTCAGAATGACTGGGAGCTGCCTGAATGAAGGAAGCAGGATGGGTGTTGGAAGGCCAGCAGTATTTCAGTTTGAAAATATTTATGTGTATTTTGCATATAATCTCTACATTCTTTTGAAAGCATCCTCTAATTAATAAATAAAGCTTTAATTATGCTCCTCTCATATAAATCCTGGTAGATGTTTCTGCAAGGCTATCAACTGAAGAATGGATAATACTTGAGAAAATAGTTCTGATGAATCCAAGTCCCTTCCTGGCAGTGGAATAAGTCTAGAGATGATATACTCACTCTTGATAAATATTTGGATGTAATATGATTTGCCCCAACTCACTATAAAAGTGATATATTAGGGAGAAAATAGGATTTAGCAGCTGACACAATAGTTTCTTTGCTACTAAAAGATGAAACCCACTGTTGAGTCAACTCCAATGCCTAGTGACCCTATAGAACAGAGTAGAACTGCCTCAAAGGGTTTCCACCGCTGACAAACTGCTTATGAGTTAAGCCACTAAGCATAAGGGTCAGGAGTTCAAAACCACCAGCCACTACATGGGAGAAAAAATGAGGCTACCTACTTCCATAAAGAGTTTCCATCTTCAAACCCACACGGGCAGTTTTATTCTGTCCTATGGAGTCACTGTGAGATGGCATTGAGTCGATGGCAGTGAATGAAAATCATTATTATCATTATTAAGGAATAACACTGCCACATCTTTTTTCCTGCAGAGCGATGGTGGGTTTAATTGACTGGCATTTCAGGTAGCAGGCAGGTGCTTTAATCATGAAGCAACAAAGGCTCCTCTTTGCTCCTAAACACTTAACATTATTTGAAGAGCTGTGTGTGTGTGTGTGTGTGTGTGTGTTCACTCACAGATGGTATGGTGGCGATGCTCTGGTGGCATGATGGGTTATATATTGGGCGCCTAACAGAAAAGACAGGAGCTGGAACCCACCAGCCCACGGAAGAAAAAGGAGGCTTTCTACTCCTATAAAGAGTTACAGCCGTGGAGGCCCGCGAGGGAAGTTCGACTCTGCCCTGTAGGGTCATTCTAAGTCAGAATCTTCTGCACGGCAGTGAGTTTGAGGAGTTTGGGAGGGGTGCGTGTGTGACATGTGTGCCCTATCTCATACACACACTATTTAGTGTATGAAAAAAAAAAATCAATCAATCAGCCATATTCTCCTCCCCAATTTTTAGAGTAGTCAGTCACTTTCCACAGAGCAGCCCACAGTTGGAATAATAGGGCACAGGGTTCATTATAAAAATGCTATAAAAATTGGTGGTAGGTGGGCAGGAATCAAGTATAAACTCGTCTTACTGTGTGTTATTGGAATGCTCTCATCACTCAGCCAAAAATGCACAATCTGGCCCAAGTCTTTCACTAGCTCTACCTCCAAAGCCACAAGTCTTCTGAAGGCCCAGGGCAAAGTCTGTTGTGGCGAGGCGTTTGGGGTTAAAGAGCCCAAAAACAGCAAGAGGAAAAAACTATTTTGAAATAGATAACGCTTCAAGATTAATTGTGTAGCAGCCTGGAAAATATAGCTCACCCCAACACCTCAGTCACCAAACCCCATGACACACAATCTAGTGTTTGCAATGCAATCGGAAACTTAAAGGAAAAGGCACTACGGGGTGAGAAGGGTGGGGGCTGGTAGGGGGCTGGGGACTGATGAAAGCATCACGGGAGACGCTGCTCACAGACACAGCCTGGTTACATTGCTACAGCACTTAAGCCACTAGATGCTGCTCTGCACTGCCACCGAAGCAACACCGAGAAGGTAAATAAAATGTTGACAGATATTATGTAAGAAAATCGATGTGGCCAGATGAGGACCGAAATCGAAGAGACAAGTGTGAAAGGACTTTACATAGAGCAGCACCTCTGGGCTTCTCCCCGAACCTGACTTGAGCTTGCTAATGGAATATCAATACCCATTACTACCCGACCAGGGAGCGAGAATGTAAAAGCAAAGGAGAGGCATTTATCCAGGTAAATGATGCTCACGCAGACATTTCCTTAATCTTGTCTGCAGCGGGGAAGAACGCAGCTGAGCCTTGTTAGCTACCTGCCTCGTGTCCTTGATCTTATTTATTTCCATTATGTGGCCCCTGGTATGCACTCTGCTGACAATTGAAAAGGCTGGAAGTTCGAGGCCCCCCACTGGTACTTAGGGGAGGGGGTCTAGTGCTTGCATCAGATTAATCCATTGCCATGGGGAACAGTCCAACACTGCAGGGCGGAGTAAAATTGCCCAGAGGATTTTCAAGGCCATGATTTCGACTGAAGCAGGCTGCCACAACTTTCTCCCACAAACTGGCCACAGCATTCAAATCATCAACTTCCGGGGTAGCAGCTAAACTACATCCCCACTGTCTCACCAGGAATCCTGGTGCCCGATTACTGATGCTGTGTGCTGATTACCACACAGCACAGTTCTACTGGGACACAAGTGAGGCTGGCACAAGTTGGAAATCCACTCGCAGGTGGAGTCTTTGGCTTGAGTTTTTCTTCCCGTGATGGCGAGGTCACTGCTGGTGGTCAGAAGTGAAGAACGTTGTTAGGAAACACGTAACTTCACTCGATGCCATCAGTCCGAAGGTGTCACGAGTTCTAAATGCCCATCAAATTCTAACCTGAAACCAATCTGAGTTAGGAAGCCAACATCAAGACAGGAGTGAAAGGGTCTAGAGAGGAAATCGAGAGAGCTAAGGGAAATAGCTCAAAGGTGCCTATCTGAATAGACTGCCTTAATATCTCGGGGAAAAAACAGTCCAATAGGAAACCAGGGCATTTCCAGAACCCTCAACACCACTGTCAAAAATCTAGCCTGTCTCGTAGTTCACAATTGTTCCCATTGATCTGAGTAAATAAAGACCTCTCAAATGGGAGGTGGCACTTTGTCTTTGAAGGAACAATGAGCAATGTGTGGAGACTTCTTTGGTTATTGGTCCTGGGTAATGGTTTCTGGTGGATGGAGGCTGGAAATGATGCTCAACATCCTACACTGCCTAGGATAGGCATCCTGCCCCACAACAATGGTGGTCCAGCCCCAAATATCAATAGCCCTAAGGTTGGGCCACCTGAAATCAAAGGTCAACCTAACATGGCCAACAGCCTGCATGCAGAAAGAGGGCGGCATTGGTAGCCTTGGCATCAACCAAAGGAGATATCATCCTAGGTAGAAAACTCCCACCTCTGGGTCCCTTAGATCAGCGGTTCTCAGCCTGTGTGTCGGGACCCCTTTGGGGGTCAAACGACCCTTTCAAAGGGGTCACCTGATTCATAACAGTAGGAAAATGACAGTTATGAAGTAGCAACGAAAATAATTTTATGGTTGGGGGGTCACCACAACATGAGGAACTGTATGAAAGGGTCACGGCATTAGGAAGGTTGAGAACCACTGCCTTAGATGGTATGAATTTACCGAAACTCAAGGAAATTCACTGCCCTTGAGTCAATTCTGACTCATAGCAATCCCTCTAGGACAGGGCCCGTGTGGGGTTCCGAGACCGTAACTCTTTACGGGAGAAAAGAATTACCAAAAGTCATCCCTGGGGCAAAGTACTGCTAAATGCATTTTCTTCTGTTGGTTCCATGTTTTTGCTCTCACCTCGGCTCATCCACAGGGAACAGAGCGTGGGCTAAAGAAGGTGCCCATTCTTCAGGGCAAATAGTGTCCTCATTCATGATGCAGAAATTGCATTCTCCTTAAGATGCTTCCGTAACGTGTGCTTGGTTAATGGGCACACACTGCCCATGAAAGAAGGTTCTACTGACTCTCAAGGCTAAGAAGATTGACTTTAGAATGAGATATCCAATGGGAGGCACTGGCTCTGAAAAATGCTGCCTTGCTGGAAATGAACACAGCCCTGAGAGGATCCTCTAGAAATCTCAAATCCCTAGAGGTCATCCAGGACACATCTCTGGGAAACAAGGGAGTTCCTGACAAGGTACAGGAGAAGGGCGTCTCCCAGGATGTGTCTACACACCTCCACATGGGTCTCCTGGACCTCGGAGGCTGGTAAGTCCCAGAGAACCGCAAGAGAAGGAATTGCTCAATACTGTTGCTTGGGAAAGGCATAGCAATAAGACCCAGAGCCCTAACAGTCACCCGTGTTTGAGAGCCAGCTCTACATGCTACATATCCCTATCATACTGTATTCTTCCAAGTCACCTTTATAATAGCATATAAAAATGTCATCCTGACTATTTCCAGTTACAGGTTGAATTGTTACCACGGCTCCCCAACACCCAAGGTATATAGAAGTCCTATGTCCTGTACTTGTGATTGTGACCTTGTTTCAAGAAGTAGGTCTTTCTTTGATGATCTTGCCACTTATGCTAATGAAGCTATTCCTGGCATAAAGAAGGTCTCAATCCTATCATGACAGGTGTCTTCTATAGGGCAGCAGACACAGAGTCATACACAGGAGGGAGACATCAGGGAGGTTCCATCTATCAAGTCAAGGGATATCAAGAAATGCCCAGAAAGGATCTTCACCTAGAAATGACGAAGGGAGCACAGTCCTGCCAAGGCCTGAATTTGAACTTCTAGCCTCCAGAATTGTGAGAAAATAAATTTCTATTCTCACAAGCCATGTGATTGCCTTGAGATTTTCTGATGGAAGCCCTAGGAATTCAAGACAAGTCTTCATCATTCCCAAACAGCACCACAAGAAATGTCAAATTGTTCCTGTGCTTCCAATTGCCCTCAAGCAATAATTAATAGGGTAAAAACAACACCCAAACCCACTGCCATGAATTCTATTCTAATTCATCACTCACTCACTGGATACTGACTCATAGCACCCATGATTCACAGTAACCCTTATAGAGGGTTCACGAGCCTGTAAATCTTCACTGGCGAGGATAGCCTCGTCTTTCTTCTGAGGAAAAGCTGAGGGTTTGAACCACTAATGCTGGAATCAGCAACCCAATGTTTATTTCAACAGCCATCTAGTGAATTCTAACTCCTAGAGACCTGGTACAGCAAAGTGAAACACACTCACACACACACACACACACACACACACACACAGCCCAAAGTGGGCTTCCAAGACCGTAAATCTTTACAGGAGTAGAAAGCCTCCACTTTCTCCTGTGGAGCAACTGGTGGTTTTGAACTGCCAAGCCTGCAGTTAGCAATCCAACAGGTAACTCACTACACTACCGGGACTCCTACAGTGACACCAGGGCTCCTTTAATAAAGGATGAAGTGATTATAAAACTCGTTGCCAGGCCAGTGTATTCCTAACCCTGCAAACCTATGTGTGTCACAGGAGAAGACCTATGCTACTTAGGATTTTCAAAGACTGGCTTTTGAATTATGGATCACCAGACCTTTCTTCTTAAGTGCCTCTGGATGGATCAGCTTTCTGCCCTTTCAGTTAGCTGAGCAAATCACTACCAAGGAGCCCTGGTGGCATAGTGGTTACACGTTGCACAGCAAGTCTTAAGGTCATCACTTCAAAACCACCAGAAGCACTGAGGGAGAAAGGTGGGACTTTCTGCTCCCATAAAAAGGTAGCTTGGAAACTCACAGGGGCAGCGCTACCCTACTCCATAATGCCACTAGGAGTTGGCTTCGACTCAACGGCAGTGAGTGAAAAGAGTGAGTGAGAACTCCTACCAGGGTAATCATAGTTGCCTCAAACTACTTCCTTCCCAGCATATACAATTACCAAACACAGCAGCTCTATACTAGCTGAGCAACTAGCACATGTTCCAGCGATTTCTACTGCGGAAAATTTTGTTCCCTGTTAGAACTAAAATAGCCAAGACTGTAGCCTCAATTCTTAAAATTGCAGTTCCAATAATAATCCTGCTCAGATTCTTGAAATCAGTGTTTGTAGGGGGGCCTAGAACACTGACTGAGGATCATCATCTTCTTCTATTTATACGTGTGACTAATTTTCCTACTCAGCACTAGGCCGAGTTGTTGCTGCAGTTCATTCTGGTGGATGAGCTAGCATGGCTCCTCCCACACATACCCCCATCTCATCTGCCTCACTTGAAGCCAGAGACAAAACTCTAGTCAAATGTCACCTGTACTTAGGTGGTGCAAGGCTAAAACGCATTCTGCAGTTAAACGATTGGCACTCAACTGCTAAAGTCTGATGCTCCAGCTCACACCGTGGTACCACGGAAGCAAAGCCCTGGTGGTCCGCTTCCATGACGATTATTGCCAAGGAAACCTTATGAGACGGTTCTGGGCTGTCAGAACTGACTCAATGACAAGCATCAACAACAACAAACAAGTGGCAGGTGGCACACCACAGGTGGCACAGTTGAAGGCTTTCACTGGCCACACCCATTTCTTGAGTGCATTCTCTATCCAGGTGCGCCTGTGTCAAATAGTGCTGAAGCCACACCTTTTCCAGCTACAGTGCTAATCTAATCACCAGGGGCTGCAGTGTTGCTAGCCTCAGAAAAGAATGGCCGCTGTAGTGGCAAACCTCTGAGAGTAATTCAAATCATGGAGCTAAAGTTCATTCTGCACACGGCAGCCCCTTGTGTGTCAGAAAAGAATTGTGCTTCGATGGCTGATTTTTCGGAAGCAGACCAGCAGGCCTTTCTTTGGAGATGCCTCAGGGTAGGCTAGAACCTCTGCCCTTTGGGTCAGCAGCTGAGCTCTTTAGCCTTATGGGTCACCCAGGGGCTCCACATACTGGTTAACACTAGGCATCCACGTCAAAAGTAACAGTTGAGCAGGTAAACTTCCAGAGGTCTTGGGGGCTCTAAATTGGAACTTGGGAAGGAAAGTCTGCATGCAGGAGACATAATTCTAATAAGGTTCAAGAGTGATCGCGGCTGGATCTACTGCTTCACTAACTAAAGTGAAAAGCATGCCACTTGGTTGGCCAGCTCTTCCCAGCCAGCCCGGTCAGTCAATGGCTGACACTTGTACAAGTCCTGCACCTGATTCAACATTTGGAAATAGCATCTCTTGCTGAGGATGAAACTAAAGGTATGTTGTAAAGGGGAAGACAGGTACTATGTATTTCTTACAGTATAGTTCTATGGTTCTATTTTCATCAGAATCCCTGGCAAATTGGTTAAACATGAAGATTCCTGGGGTCTGAAAGCTATGAGAACAGATTTTTTTTAGTCACATTTTTTTTATCACAACACACCATGAGCAATACACCTTACATTAAGATTTAGTATATGTTTGGTGAAACTCTCTTTTCCCACTCTTATGTCCTTTTCAAAACCACCGGTCTGGATCGACTGAACTGATACCATGAGGCATGCAGGAGTTGCAACTGTCAGCTTTAAAACATTGAGACAGTTGATCAGTATTGTGCCTGTGTGGTACAGAGGGTTGTGTGCTAGGAACCCAGTCAGTGCTCAGCAGCAGAAAGGCCGGGCAATCTGCCTTAGTATCGAATATAGCTAAGAAAACTCTGTGAAGTTGTTCTAGTCAATAGTGCACGGGGCAGCTGTGAATCAGAAGCAACTCTAGAGCAACAGGTGCTTTGTCGGTTTTCACAGTGTGTGTGTGTGTGTGTGTGTGTTTGGGTGGTTTTTGTGGGTTTTTTTAGTTGACTAGAAGAAAGCAGAACTAAAGTTGTAGAACTAACAACAGCCACTTTGGGCCTTGGGGGGAAGAAATGAGTTTAATATTTCACCAACCAAAACCAAACTCAAACTCGCTGCAATTGGCTTGATTTCCAACTCACAGTGACCCTATAGGACACAGCAGAACTGCTCCTGAGGATTTCCAAGGCCCTAAGTTTTGACGGGAGCAGAAAGCCTCGTGTTTCTCCTGAGAAGCAGCTGGTGGATTTGAACTGCCAATCATGCAGTTAACAGCCTATCGAGTAACCCACTATGCCACCAGGGATCCTTAGTACTTCTTAGCCTTTTCCAAATTCAACAAGATGTCTTAAAAACCCACTCTACCCCTTTCCACAGCTTCAAGCATTAAGGAGCGGTTGCAGGCTACACGGACAGATCTGAAAGGACTCCACTCTCTTAGACCTGAGCAGGAGAGACTTCCTCCATACCAGTTATAACCTCTACACCAGGAGTCCTCACACTGCGGACCGCCGAGGACATTTATCCGGCCTGCGGGGTGTTTTTGCCGCTGCTGCCTGTCCTGCTTAGCAGCTGACTCATCCAGTGTGCACTGGAATTTGTTCATAGATTTTTTTAATACTATAGTCCGGTCTGAGGGACAGTAAACTGGGCCCTTGTTTAAAGTTTGAGGAACTCTGCTCTACACCTTCAGTGCTGGCAAGAGGATGCAGTAAGCCAAGTGTATGCTCAGCAGATCCCCAGGACAAGCCCCAGCCACAGTCTTGTCAAAAGGCTTCCGAGTCCTCCCTTGCCCTCCCTTGGGCACCCACCCAAGTGCCCTGCCATTGAGGCCTTTCCAACTCACGGTGACATTATATAGGGATTCCGAGGCTTTGCAAATATTTCCCCCTGATCTCAGTATTTTATTTATTTTTTAATTAAAAGATAATTTTATTGGGGGCTCTTACAGTTCTTATAACACTTCAGACATCAATTGTATCAAGCATATTTGTACATGTTGCCATCATTATTTTCTAAACATTTACATTCTATTTGAGCCCTTGGTATTAGTTCCCCTTTTTTCCCTCCCTCCCCCCACCTACCCTCATGAGCCCCTCCCCCATCTACCCTCGTGACCCCTTGAGAAATTATATACTATTATTATTTTCATAATAATAATATAGGGGGTGTGTGGTTATGTGGCTTTGCAAATCTTTACCAGAACAGACAGACTCATCTTTCTCCTGTGAAGCAGTGGGTGGGTTTGAACTGCCAATTTTGTGGTTAGCAGCCAAACGCTTTTCTCCCCTCAAGGCAGAAAAAATATTTTAAAGCAGTTAAGTATTTCCTATCTTCATTAACATGATTTAATAAACGCGATGCCTTAGGGGCACCTATAGAAGTCCCATTGGTTTTCCGGAGTCATTGTCTACCTCTCTCTTCCTGCCTTGTTCTCTTTCTGCCTTCCTCCCCTGCCCTCCCTAGCCCTCACCTCTGCCTTCGCTCCCATCTTCTGGGAGTAGACAGTGACACAGTGGACTGGGCTGACTTCTTCTCCTCGCAGAGGAGGGAATCTTTCTAGGACAGGGGTTCTCAACCTTCCTAATGCCACCACCCTTTCATACAGGTCCTCATGTTGTAGTGGCCCCCTAACCATAGTTATTTTCATTGCTACTACATAACGGTGATTTTGCTACTGTTATGAATTGGGTGACCCCTGTAAAAGGGGCGTTCAACCCCCAACGGGTTGAGAACCACTGTCCTAGGGGATTATGATGTTGGCAAAAACCGCCCATGCACTGAGAGCAGACTCTGAGCTTCACGGAGTGTGGTGAAGGTGCCATACTTTCTTTATCAAATGGACTTGCTCTTCCACTCTCTTGAGCAATCGCCTCTCTGTTCTGTCTGGAATTCTGAAGAAATCCACTTAAGACAGAAAAGGGTCTGAATGAAACAAGGTTGGGCCTGGGGCCAGGGAGGATAGGAAGAAAAGAGGAGAAACCCATTATTGGGGTAGCTACCTTGTCACTGGGGTCACAAAGTGCTCCAGGTCTATTTCCCTGGTGGCTGCCTCCTTCTGTAGGCTTCTCTCCATCAATCAACGTAGGTTTGCTGAGCTCCTGCTCCATGCTGGGACTCTCTAGAGCAGTTCTCAGCCTTCCTAATGCCACGAACCTTTAATACAGTTCCTCATGTTTTGGTGACCCCCCGACCACAAAATTATTTTGGTTGCTACATCATCACTGTCATTTTGCTACCGTTGTGAATGGGGCGACCCCTGTGAAAGGGTTGTTTGACCCTCAAAGGGGTCTTGACCCACAAGCTGAGAACCACTGCAATAGGCTCTGGAGTTCTAAAGAAGTCAGTTTCTCTGTCCTCATTGAGCTTGCATTCTAGCAGAGGAGACAACATGATCAAACAAGCCAACACATGTATGTCAGGGGGAGAAGTAAATGCTAAGAGGAAAGAGGACCAGGAATGAATCGCCAGTTTGTGGTGGTCTGGGAAGATCCTGGATAAACTGACTGGCAAAGACCGAGAAGAAGCAAAGGAGTGGGAAGATGTGGCGTTCCTCATGGCAATCTAATAGTTTGTGTTAAGGCCCTGGGGACAGGGCCCAGAGGGGAAAGAGGGAACAGAAGGACATCGGAATGGCTGCAATTAACTGGGGCGGAGAGATGAGATAGGAATGGCAAGGGGAGTGGAGGCGATGACCAAGTATCAGAAGCACCATCCAATAGGCCAAGCATGGACCATTCCAGATCCTGAATTCCCCACACACACTCAGTCTGGACCTGCTTCCCAGCCTATGCCTCCCTACAGAATGATGAAACTTCCTCTTCCCAGCTCCCTTCCCCCAATGAGGTGTTCCCGCATGCAGATCATTCCCTCCCAGTTTCCCAAGGAGACAGACCACCAGCTCACCTGATTAACCCCAACACGAAAAAGTGAGTAACAATTATAGGAGGAAAAATGGCAATATGCCTTTTAACCACAGTCTCAAAGAGATAGGAAATATACCATAAAGAGTAAAAAGTCAAAATATCTGCTATGAGAAAAAAAAAAAGCCATTTTTCCAGCTGGGCAAGCAGCTAAAGCTTTGGGCGGCTGACCAAGAGATTCTAGTAGGTCCATCCACCTGTCAGCTCTCAGGCAGAAAGACGGCAGTCTGCTGGAATACAGATTCAGCCTCGGAAACTATAGGGGATAGTTCTGTCCTATAGGGTCACTATGGGTCAGAATCAACTCAATGCAGTGGGGCAAGCTACTTCCCCAAATACTCCTTTGCACCTGAGTCCCTCATCTGTGAATTGGAAGAAAATAATCCATGAAACATCCCAGGGTACTGAAAGAGTATGGAAAGCCCTGGTCAAGGGAGGCCCTATCAAGATGCTGCCAGATTTCGCAAATCTGAAAATGCTTGCGACAGGTATTCCCAACGTTGTATAGATACGGATCATTACTTCTATTTTATTCAAGAAAATTAAATTTAAAACAACAACAACACTCAACAATTCTTCCACAGTCCCAGCCCATAACTAATTGGGAGCTCATGATCCTTGTCCCTGGTGTTAACCAAATGGAAAAGGGTTCAGGTAATTCATGGCCAATGATGTGCTTAGGTGGGTGATCAGGGTGTGGGGCATCATAACCTCAGTCTCCTGCATCCCAGGAGCTGTCCACAGGCTCTCAGAGCGGGCTCACACCCGTCAGAAAATCCAGCAACTTTAGGCCATTGCTGCGCCAGCCAACAAACGCTGCCCAGAGCTGCCAACTTCAAAAGGTCGCTGGGCGGAAGAGGGTCACTAGGCTGGGAGTCCTCTGGCTCCGAAGACCCTGCGATCGCACGCACTCCTTCTCTCCCTCCCTCCTTACCTCCCTCCCTCCTTCACTCACTCGCGCTCGCCGCCCTCGCGCGCGCCCGCGGCACAGCAGAGTTCCCAAGCACAAACACACGCGCGCACCCCCCGGACGACTGAGTTCTCGATTTCCTCTTCCTCAAAGCTCCTCTGAGGCACTCGCGGCCGCCCCTCTCGCTCCCATTCCAGGGCTCCCAGCGCTCCGCGGGCCCCCCTTCTCTGAAGGCGCGCCGGGTGCGCCCCCGCTCCAAAGCCAGGCTCTCCCATTGAAGCCCCCCGTCGCCTTCTCCCGTCCTCGGCATGTTCCTGGGAGCGGTTATTTACCAACAAGCG
>NW_022103904.1:3205372-3212301 GCF_000313985.2 Echinops telfairi
GCCCCCGGAGAGGAAACAAAAGTGACTCGGCGGCGCCCCGGAGTCCCCAGAGTGGGCTGCCGCCTCCCTGCCCGGGTCCCAGCCCCTTCCCCGGCCGCGCGGAGGTGGGCGAAGCGGGGCGCGGCGCCAGCCCAGGAAACTTTACGAACCTGCCCGGGGTCGCAGGACCAACGGCGGTGGCGGCGAAGGCTCCCAGAGATCAGCGCCCCGGCGACTCGCGACCACGGAGGGGAGCCGGAGCTGTGTCACCAAGCTCGGGGCCACGGCGTGGGGGTGGCTCTACCGCTCTCGGGAGCCCATCCTCAGCCGCTCTCGCTCACTGGAGCACACGCACTTCCACTCCGGGTCGCGGCTGCTGCGCCGCCGGCCGCCGCTGCTCTCACTTCCTCTTCCTTCCTCCTGCTGGCCGCAGACTTGGTTTGCAGCTGCCAGGCATCCCCAGCGCGGCGGCGAACTCTCTTTCCGAGCGGACGCTGCTGCGGATCGCAGCCACCGCCGCCACGGGCACCTGCGCCCGGGGACGCGTGGTTGGCGCGTTCGCCTCCCGCCTGCTGCGCCCCGGTGCCTGCCCACGGCACTTTTCTCGGGCAGGCGCCCACGACTTTCTTTTCTTTTTTGGGAAGTCCTTCGACTGAAAAAGCAGAAAATGTCAACCACCGTGCCTACCTCGGATTTGCTATAAATAAGGTGTGTGCAGAGTGTGACTCTCCGATGAGCTCAGCCACCGCGTTTTTTGCAGGCACGCATTAACTCCGTCACCCTTAGAGCGCCCCCTCCGGGAGGTCCAGGGTGCGCGGCCTCCTTTGACGTGTTCGTTTGGGGCACTTGGTTTTGGAATTTGAGGGGAAACTTCGGTGGGCTGCGGGAAAGCTAGTCCACTGGGAGCTGAGGTGGCTGGATGGACCCTTATGCCTCTCACCCTGGAGCACGAAGCAAATAATAGTAATAAAGCCCTTCTCCCCGGTGACCCGCACGCACTGGCCCTGTAATGGAAACTACAAGATTTATTTCTAATCAATTACGCCACGAGTCCCTAGTTTTGCATAGCTTTACGTGAGACCAAGACGTTCTACCCCAATGAGGTATTTACGTTTCACTATTTAATTAAATCCTGTTTAAAGTAGCAATCAAGTACCCGGAGGGCAATGACAGCTATCAGAAGGGTACAGGAGAAGTGACTGTCCTCTCAGAATTCAGAAACATCCAACGGACTCTCCTGAAGGAAAGGTGAAGCAGTTGCTATTCTCCGTGAGTGGCAAAGATGGAACTCGGATGGCATAGTGGGTTACACTCTGAACTGCTAACCACTAGGTCAGCGGTTCAAACTCACCACCTGCTCCAGGGCAGAAGGATGAGGTAATCTACTGAAGATTCAAGTCTTGGAAACCCAAAGGGGCAGTTCTACTCTGTCCTATATGGTCACTGTGAGTCAGGTTCGCCTCGAAGGCAGTGAATTTGGTTTGGAACTGGCAACGCAGACAAGTTGGGGCCAGAAAGGTTTCAGAATCTAAAGTGGAAAACAGCTCCCAGGAGCCTTAATATGCTACCTTGTTCTGCGCGACTGAGAACCCTTGAGACACTGAGAGGTGCTGTAAAAGGGTAAACCATACGCAGGATTTAGTATGGAAAAATCACATGTCAATAGCTCATTAAAATTTTTTTATTGATTGTGTTTTGAAATGATAATGTTGTGGGTGTGTTAGTTTATATAGCAGAGGCCTATCGGTACAGTTGTTAAACTGAGCTATGGGCTGCTAGCAGCAGGTCCACGGGAGAACAATGTGGTGGTCTCTTTCAGTCAAGTTTACTGTCATGGCAATCCTATGGGCAGGCAGAAGCAACCCGAGACTGGCTTTGAGGGGGTTAATATGTAAACAGTTATATGTTGTTCTTTGCTGCCCCAAAGATTCCAATTCATTGTGGCCTTTTGTCTAGAGGAGAAAGACTCCATAGGGTATTCCATGCTGTGACCATTTAGGAAGCAGATCCCGAGGCCCATTTTCCAAGGCACCGGGGAACAAAGGGTGTCACTGGTAGAATTACCAACTAGTAACGCAATCATTTGAGCCACCCTGGATATATACAAATATGTACAAATATGAAGGTACACATACACACCAAAAAATACAACGAAACTAAATTAAAACAAAACTCACTGCTATTAGGTGTTGAGCTGTTCTCCATCAGATCGCAGTCCATAACCCCAGCCCCTCAGGAGAAAGGTGAGGCTCTCCATAAATAGTTACAGCCTCTGGAACCCACAGGGCCAGTTCTACTCTGTCGTATAGAGTTGCTACAAGGTGACATATGCACTAGAACACTTCAAACTGTTCACGGAAATTTTAAGTTATTTTGCAATTTCGGTTTTCCATGATTTTTCAGTCTCATTCGCATATATGAGGATAAGCCAAAATATATTGTTCCAAAATCATGGACACTTTCAGTAAACAAAAAATATTACAATGTGAAGCCATTGTTTCTTGAGGGATCTAACATCAAGGTCAAGATACTTCTGAAGGTAGTATTTCCATTTCCCTAAGCTTTCCCTGAAGAATCTTGTGCCCTTAGATTTATAAATTTAAAAAAACTTTTTTAAAAGCAATTTTGGCATCTTCATGGGACATCAATCCCGTTCTTGTTAAATGTCCTTTGAGTTTAGAGAACAAAACACATTTCTGAAGAGGCAGGATTGGGGCCATAGGGTGGATGAATACAGTTTCCAAACAAAATTCTCATAGGACAGCCCTTACTACCTTTAAAGAATAAGCAACTGCATTGTCATAAGGGAATATAATTGCTTGCTCCAACTTTCCAATGCAGTTTTCAGGATTCTTAACATTTTCTTCACTATAAATCTCCATAGTCATCCTGTGTCCTTCCAGGAAAATTATCAACATTATCCTTTGAAGTCCCAATAAAGGTTACCAAAACCATCTAAGCTGGCCACTGCCTGGAATTTGTCTATAAGGCTTTATCAACCTTCCTTAAAACTCAGGGTCCATTAAAATTCCTTTTTTTAAAAATTTGTGGGATACCATTCCCATAAACTTACTGCAAAGAGTCAGTGATTTGGGAAGATGCCCATTTCAGTTGTATTAAAATTTTGCACCAATCCTGACCTAAAAATCATGCTTATTCATTTTTGTAGGGTTTTAAAAATAATACTCTGTGGTAGCTACATAATCTCCTGTCAACTTGAGGGTATTAAGAGTGAAGGGGTGGAGTCTAGCCTCTCAATCAGATCACAGCCTGATGATGCCTCCTTGCAAGCGTGGCCTTCTCATGAGGATTCTGGGAACTTCCTCTCTCTCTGTCTCAGTTTTCCTGTGAACAAGCCAAGGTTCACCTTCTAGTCGAACACCCACACTCAGAAAACTGGGGTAGCCACATTGAGACCCGTGCCAGTGCCGAGATGCTTCCACTGACACTTTACCCACAAGATTTTTCACTCACCGGCCTGTGATCTTCCTGCATTCTGCTTCATTACACGTGGCTGTGCGTCTGAAGAGGGAGCTATGGACTAGTATTGGACTTATGGGCTAATATTAGATGATTGACTTGTTCTGAGACTGGGCTTGGACATTTTTTCATATACAATTACTCCTTGATATAAAGCTCTTTCTTATACATATGTGAGTGTCTCTGGATTTGTTTCTCTAGTCAACCCGGTCTAACACACAGTCTAACAACTAAGACAACTGTATATCTGAGAGAACTGGGCTGAAGCCATCTACTAATCACAGAGATATGCTTAAGCATGTTTTGTTTGCAATAAATCTGTTCATGCATGGACTGGAGCCCTAGAAACAATACTTTTTTTTCTTAACTTCTGTGTGTGTGTGTGTGTGTGTGTGTATGTGTGTGCTCTAACTGCTACATTTATGTGTATATTGTTATTAGGCTATAACCCATAGCGACCCCATGCACAACAGAATGACACACTACCCGGTCGAGCACCATCAGCAGAACTGTTCATATTCTTGAGCCCACTGTTGCAGCCACTGCATCAATATATCTTGTTGAGTGCCTCCCTGTTCTCTGCTATCTCTTTATTCTACCAAGCATGTTGTCCTTCTCCAGGGACTGGTCTCTCGGGAGCACTCTGGCCTTAATTCTTCCATTACAGATTGTTTCATCCTTTTAGCAGTGTATGTGGGTTGACAAAACCAGGGACACTCATATATGTGTAAGAAAGATCTTTATATGAAGGAGTAATTGATATCAAGAAAACATCCCAGCCCGGTTCAAATCAAGTCAATAAGTCTATACTACTCCAGAAATCTCCCTTCAGACTCACACAGCCACAAGCAATGATGTAAAATGCAGGAAGATTACAGGCTGGTGGGTGCAAAGTCTTGTGGATCCAATGGCAGTGGACACATCTCCAAGGTTCCCTAGGGTCTCTAGCAGATCTCTGAGTGGCTCAGCGGCAGGACGGTGAAGCAGAGAGAGGGGGAGAAGTTCCCAGGACCCTCCTTATGAGGTGGTCACACCCACAAGGAGGCTCCATCAGGCTATGATCTGATTGACAGGCTAGATTCCCCCCATATCTTCTTATGGGTGCCATGTGGGCACACAAAAAACCCCAAAACAAAACAAAACAAAAAACCTAGCACAGGATGGTACCATCAATATTGCTCTCCAGCACCACAATTTAAATGCATGCATTCTTCTTTAGTCTTCCTTATTGAATGTGGAACTTTCACATACATATAAGACAATTGAAAAACACCATGACTTGAGGCAGGTGCTCCTTAGTTCTCAAAATAACATCCTTGCTTTTCAACCCTTTAAAATTAATCTTACTGGTTTCATGTTACATTTCTTAATGTGACTACAAGAAAATTAGAAATAACACATGCCTTCCCCTAGTGGCTTACTTTATATTTCTACTGAGCAGCCCTGATGAACCTGTAACTAAATACACAGTCACTGGGAGGCAGTATTAGTGATGAGAATACCTGGGTCCACATGGTTATAAGGCAGCGGTCTAAAGCACGGTGACTTGAAGAAAGTAACTGAATTTCTCTATTTCCTCATCTGTAAAATAGCAATGATATAGCATCAGTCAAAAGGGCAACTATCATGTGAGGTGATTTAATAACCACTTAGCAAATGCAATCTTGATGAATGAAGCTATGAGACATGTGTCATAACAAGTATGAATGTGGCTTACAATTTTCTAACTAAGTCAAATTAAGGTCTTAGTGACACATGATGAGCACCTAGCAGTGTTACCCGTCATAACTGTCCTGAGGAGACAGGGAACTGAGTGTCCCATCTTTGCATACTAGCACAACTAAAGTCACCTTTCTGTGACCTCTGGCCGAGCTTTGCTCTCTGAAGTCAACATGGGGTAATGAAGGCCTGTCTGTCCTCCAAGAGATAATTAACCTTGTAGATCTTTGAAGAGAACGCTTGCATTCCACTTAGAGATTCTATGAAGAAAACACATATCCCCAGTTACTCTAACTTTTCTTCTCCTGATACAATATTAAATCTCCTTCATCTTATAGCCCCCCTCTTCTTCAGGAATGCCTCACCCTGTCTTTTAAAAACAAATGCCATTAGCTATCATATAGATTCATTAGCTAATGAACCAGCAACAAACACAGGACAGCCCAAGGTCTTGTTGGTTCTGCCCACCCACTCCAACATCTTACTGTTGACCCAAGTATGAGGAGACAACTGAAAACTCTTTCTTTGTTTTTAAAATTTTTGTATTTTTTAAACCAGAGCCCCCAAGGGCTAGCTTCAAAATTGATCAATTAGTGTATGACCAACCTTTTTCTTGTCTTTCTTTTTTTGTATGTGTGTGTATCTCTAATCGTGTGTGTGTGCGTGCACATACTCACGTGCACAAATACCTCTGTTTATTAATTTGTTTATTTCTTTTCTCTCTCCTTCCTCCCATTTTCTACCCCATTCTTCTAGTCTCCACCTAGCCTTCAAAGTCTATTTCTTTTGATGTAAAAAACATTTTTGATTTTTTTCTTTTATAAGATTGATCTTGCACAGCATTTGTCTTTATCAGATCAACTAACTTTGTTGAGCAAGTCTTCCAATTCCTTCCATGTTAGGAGCTATATGACACTTTCATAATCTTTTTTAGGGCTGCGTAGTATTCCCTTATATGTATGTGTCAGTGTGTGTTTCTCCATTCTTCAATAAATAGGCATTTTGGTTGTTTCCATCTTTTTGTTATCGATAGTGCTGCAATAAACATGGGAGTGCATATATCTGTGTTTTGCTCTTTCTTTGGGGTATACACTGAGTAGAGAGATAGCTGTGTTATGTGGTATCTCTAGTCCAGTTTGTTTAAGAAAGGACCATACTACTTTCCATAGCAGCTGCACAATTCTACAGTCTCAGCAGCAGATAATGATGCTTCCAATCTCTCCACATTCTCTCCAGCATTTGTTATTTGCCACTTTCTTAATTTTGCTATCAGTGCTGGTATGAGATGGTATCTCATCATTGCTTTAATTTGCGTTTCTGTTTTAGTGATGAGCGTTTTTCTTCATATAGCAGTTGGCCACCTAGATGTCATCATTGGTCAATTGGCTGTTCATGTGTTCTGCCCGTGTTTAAGTGGAAAGTGGATTAGTCATGTTTTTCTTATCAAGCTGTGGCTGTTTATTATCAATCTTTCATTTATGTAACATTGCTAAATAATTTTCCACTCTGTGGGTTCTCTTTTTGCCCTTTTGATGTAAACTAATGTTGTATATTTTTAGGAGGTCCCGATATTCTATTTTGTTTTCTATATTATGGGTGGCTTTTATTATGCTTGGAGCTGTTTATGCCTTGTGTTAGGGTTCTTAAGTTTGTCCCTATTTTCATTGATGATCTTTATTGTTGTAGAGTTTATATTTAGGTCTTTAAAAAAATTTATTGGGGGCTCATACAGCTCTTATCACAATCCATAC
>NW_022103904.1:3214261-3215423 GCF_000313985.2 Echinops telfairi
TTGGACTTGTGGGCTTGGGCAGCACTGGGTTGGCATGTTTCCTTGATGTGCACTTACCCTTTATATAAAACTCTCTCTTATACATATGAGTTTCTGTGGATTTGTTTCTCTAATGTACCCAGACTAACACAGTTGTTGAAATCATTGGGGTACAGTTTTTCATAACATTGTGTAATCAATTTTTAAAATGTCATTTGTTTCTGTTGTGAATTACCAATTTTATATCTTATTTCGAATATTTTATTTTTTCTCCTTTTTTTTCCTTTGCCAAGGAACCCTGGTGGCATAGTGCTTATACATTGAACCACTAACAACAAGGTCATCAGGTCAAACCCAGCAGTCATTCCACAGGAGAAAGTTGAGGCTGCCTACTCCTGCAAAGATTTACAGTCTTAGGAACCCGAAGGGGCTCTTCCACTCCGTCTTACAGGCTTGCTATGAGTCAGGAATTCACTCCATGGCATTAAATTTTGAGTTTGAGTTTGCACCTTTCTTAGGTTTATCAATATTTTGTTAATCCTTTCAATAATCCAAATTGTCTTTTTGTTTTTTTCTGCTATTTTTCTGTTCTCTTATTCATTTACTTCTGCTCTAACATTTTAAAGTTCTTTTCATCTATTGACTAATGGTTTGTTTTGCTGCTCTTTCTCTCATTTTTGTAGGTTGTGGGTTAGGGTATGGACTTATGTTCTTTCTTCTTTGTTGATCTATGTAGTTATTGCTAAAAATTGTCTTCTGAGTACTGCTTTTGGTGTCTTGTGAGTTCTAAGTTTGCTGTATATTATATTTTCATCTTGATTTGTTTTGAGAAAAAAATTTTTAAATGTCCTCTTTATTTCTCCATTTACCCAGTGGTTTTTAGAATAAAATTTGTTAAATTTCTATGTAATTAATATTTTTCTTGCTTGCTCTTTCTAGTATTTATTTCTAATTTTACAGTATTGCAATTTGAAAATTTGTTGTTCGGTGCTGATGGTGTATTGCATTGGGTAAATCTGCTGCACGACAACTCTTTAAAATGATGACATACAATGATGGCACTTTCAGGACTAAAGTGAGCCAAACTCAAGCCATGCTATCTTCCACCATCTCATATGCATATGGAAGCTGAATAATGGAAAAAGAAGACCACATAAGAATTGATCCATTTGTGAGCCAGTCA
>NW_022103904.1:3217295-3228862 GCF_000313985.2 Echinops telfairi
AGTATCATGGCCTGCCACAAGAATAAACAAAGCTATATTAGAAGATGTACTGTCAGAATGTTCCTTAGAAGTGAGGTTGGTAAGACTTGGTCTTCTACTTTGGACATGTTATCAGGAGAGACTAGTCCCTAGAAAAGGACATCGTGCCTGGTGACGTAGAAGGAAGGGCAGTGAAAAAGAGGAAGATCCTCAAGGAGATGCATTGCCAGCGTGGCTGAAACCGTGGAGTCCAGCATAACAATTCTGAGGATGGCACAGGAGCGGGTGGTGTTTCACTTTGTTGTACTTTTGGTTGTTATGGAATTGAAACTAGCTGGAGGACACTTAACAACAAGAACAACAGATAGTGTGGAAAGTACTTATATTATCATCCTTCATTCTACAGACTGAGAGAAAAAAATACAGTTCTAACCTCTAGAGGCCAATGCACATAATCATTTCTGTTTTTAAGTCTTTGAGTAAACAATGCCATGATCTAATGATTTTTACCTGACTTATTACCTGATTGTAATAAATCTAGTGATTATTACCTGAGTTAGTGACTTCAAATGATACATAGCAACTTATTTCTATGACGTATTTTAAGGAGCCTTGCTGGCACCGTGGGTTGAATGTTTGGCTGCTAACCACTAGGTGAGCAGTTCAAACCCACTGGCCCTGCTCTGGAGGGAGAAAGATGAGGCTGGCTGCTCCCATTACAGATTTATTACAGATTAGGAATCCCTAACGTTCTGCTCTGTCTTATCGGGTCATTATGAGCCTGCAGCCCCTCGAGAGCCGTGGTGTTATGGTCATTGTAAGAACTCTTATTCGACCCATTTTCCTAATTGTATAATTTCATTTTTTATATAATCAGATTTTATTTATGAACTTTTTGACACAACTTTTTGAACTTCTGATATTATTGTCTATGTCACTTAATTTATTGATTTCTCTTTCTTTGTTCCCTTCTCCCAGCTCTTTGAGCCTTCTCACTGATGTAGGTCCCGAATTCAGTTATCAGTCTTGTCCATCCTTCTCATTGATCTAGCTTTCTAAAAACAGATCTCTGTCATCATAATGCAAATTTCTGAACATGATTGATACTTTGTATAATCACCAATGGTGAATATTGTATACTATAATCACCTAGATCCTTCTTCAGGACCCTGGACATAATTTCCAACTCATTCTTCACTCCAGGCTGCTGGTGATATTGGCTGCTGATAGCTCATGCTTGAGCATCTTTCCTAAAATTGGCTGCTCTTGCCTAATTCAGGACCATCCCAGCCCCAGTGGTCTCCAAGGTATCTGCTGAGGACTTTACTGTGATTTCAACAAAGCTCAACTTCTCCTCTGCCCGATTCTGCTTTCCTCCCCCCTGCTCAGGTGTCAACTTCAAGGACACTGCAGAAAACCTCCTACATGCAAACCTTAGTCTCTGCGTCTCCTTCCTGGGGAACCTGGCCGAAAATCTATCTGTTGTTGGCTCATGGATATGAAATCTGCTCTTACCTTTATAACGATCTTTCAAATACTTGTTTTCTTGTCCTAGTAACCTATTTCTTAGTGGCAGGTACTCAATTTAAGTCTTATATCACCTTGATTGTGTGTTTAACCTTGCATATGTGATCCTCTGTTCACATGACTTTCAATGGTCTTTCTGGTTTTCTGTGGCTTGCAACTGATGGCTTGGTGTGTTAGTCCGGGTGGACTAGAGAAACAAATTCATAGACACTCTCCTATATGTATAAGAAGGAGGTTTATATAAAGAGTAATTGAATATTTAGAAAACATCTCAGCCCAGTCCAGATCAAGTCCATAAGTCCAATATTAGCCCATATGTCTGATAAAAATCTATGAAGTCCTCTTCAGATACACAAAACACATGCAATGATGCCGAATGCAGGAGGATCACAGACCAGTGGCTGCAAAGTCTTGTGGATCCAGTGGCAGTAGAAGCTCCTCAGTGCTGGCAGAGGGTCTCCACATGGCTCCTCCAGTTCCCAGAGCACAGGGTCTATCAGTGTAGTGCCATGTGTCTTGTCAGTAGAGTGTCTCTCAGGGACTGAGCTGAGGGAGAGTCTCTCCTGCCTCCAAAGAGGAAATCCAGCAGTTCCCCAAATCGTCAGGAGAAGACTATGCCCACATAGAAGCCTCATTGGCTGTGACCCAATTGACAGACTAGACTCTGCCCCTTCAGTCTTAATCCTCTCAAGTCCCAAATTGACACCAGATTATGTAACTACCACACTAGGGGAAGAGGGAGATGGAGAAGCTGGTAGTTTATCTGCTCTACTTCCAGGAGATGAGAGGATACAGAAAGCTCTTCTTGATGAACCCCATTACCCACATACATTACTCTATAGATAAACATTTTTTACATAATTTTATTGGGGGCTTGTACAGCTCTTATCACAATCCATACATACATCTAGTGTGTCAAGCACATCTGTACATATGTTGCCATCATCATTTTCAAAACATTTTTTTTCTACTTGAGCCCTTGTATCAGCTCATTTCCCTCCCCTGTCCCACCCTCCCTCTCTCATGACCCATTGATAATTTGTCTTTTCTTTTTCATGTCTTACACTGCTCAGTGTGTCCCTTCACCCAATTTTCTGTTGTCTGTCCCCCTGAGAGGGGGTTACATGTAGATCATTGTGATCGAGCCCACTTCCTCCCCCCACCTTTCCCTTACCCTCCTGGTATCGCTACTCTTATTATTGGTCCTGAGGGGTTTATATAGATATAATTCTAAGTCTGTGGCCTTCTTAGCACAAGGTGGTGGTACTTTCACCAGAGGTGAGAGTAGTTCTACAATTAATCACCCTGATGAGCTCCCTTGGACACCATCCTGTTTTGATGTGGATCTCCCTTGAGCCAAATCACTCCTACCTCTGGTTTTCCGCTCATCTTGGACCTTTCTTCCCATTTTTAGTATGTCTGACTCCATCAGTTTTCTATCCATCTTCAAATCTTTAGGTTTACTGATGACAGTTATTTATTTTCTAGTGTATTTAAATATATATTTGTATTTCCCCCCTTATTTTATGTTATTTGGAGCAACAGAAGGGGTATACCTGTGTGAGACCACTTACCATTCCCTAAAAAAGAAGCCCACTCTCATCCAGTCAATTCTGACTCACAGTGACTTTATACTATGTATTTCCCAAAGTGGGGGCTACATCCCCATGGAGAACGCTGGAACAACCCCAAACCATAACTCATTGACATCAGGTCGATTCCAACTCATAGCACCCCTATACGACCGGGTAGAACTGCTCCTGTAGATATCCAAGACTGTAACTCTTTCCAGGCGTAGCAAGCTTCATGAGGCTACAAAAGCAGATACCTATAGTTTGTCCTGGATTATGGATTTTGATACAGAACTGTTTAATTGCCAGGGTGGCGTTCAGATTGTGTGTGTGTGTGTGTGTGTGTGTGTGTGTGTGTGTGTTTTCTGCAAAAGGGGACTTAGGCCAAGTAAGTTTGGGCAACTTTGCATCAGGATTTTGAGGCTGGAAATCTTTATGGGAGCAGACAGCCTCACCTTTCTCCCATGGAGTGGTAGACAATGTGTATTGTCTGCTTTATTTTAATAAAATATATTTTAACATTTATTATTTTATGTTTATTTACGAATTTTAGATTATTAAACATTTTATTAAAATGTTTATTATATTTACATTCTGTTACTTCTGCCCTAACATTATTATGAAAATGTATTTTATAAGCATCCTTGGGTAGTGCAAATAGCTAATGTGCTCAGCTGCTGTCAGGTCAGAGGCTCTTGAAAGAGAGGTCTAGAAATCTACTTCCAAAAAATCAGTCATTGAAACCCCTGGACACAACTCTATTCTCACACATCTGGAGTCAACCTAAGTTGGGATCCACTCAACTGATCACTTTTATGTTGGATCTGTAGGCTGTTTTTAAAAGTTAAAAAATGAACAAAATGTACAGTGTTTAATAAGGTTGTAATGCCTCATTATAATATCATATTATATATGTACAGGATATTATCCTGTCACTAATCCTGTCATGCTAGAGCAGTGGTTCTCATCCTTCCTAACACCACGACCCTTTAATACAGTTCATGTTGTGGTGACCCCCCAACCATAAAATTATTTTCATTGCTACTTCAAAACTGTAATTTTGCTACTGTTATGAATCTGGTGACCCCTGTGAAAGGGTCATTCGACCCCCAAAGGGGTCGCGACCCACAGGTTGAGAACCATTGTGCTAGTGGGAAAATTCAAGATCAAACAGGTTCTGATTTCTGACATTCTTTCAATTGTTGCACATTTTGGTATATGTTAGTTTATCTTGTTTGAGTTTCTCGGTCCTTGGCTTTTTAAGGTGCCCATGTACATTCCTAAAAATCGAATTCTTTTGCTCTTGAGTCCATCCTCCATGGGACCTTCTGACTTTCTGTCCCAGCATGGCCTGCCTCCCACTGTCAGTGCGGGGTGCCTGTTATGGGCTCTTGTCACACCACTCTCCCACCCAGACTTATCATCCATTCTGAACATCATCCCAGAGCACCGAAGTACATGAGTAAACAGTTCTGCTTCTTTCCCAAAAGCATGATCGAGAAAGAAATCTTTCTTAGATGCTACCTGTTGGAAAATATTGGGTTTGCATTTCTGAGTTTTAAATTTCAAAATAGTTTCCCTCAAAACTATCAAACCATTTATTCTATCCACAGACTGGTAAGAAATATAAAGGTCAAAGTAATTTTGTCTCATTTTTGTGTGTAGTTTGCTTTGGTGTAGGTATGTGTTTTAATTTCTAGAAACATTTACAATGGTCTCTATCTTTGGCATTCTGAGCCACTATCTTGAAGGAGATGGGTATGGCTATTTGATCATTGCACTAATTTATTATTACATAAAAAAAAAAAATCAATGCCCTGGGGTCCATTCTGACTCAAAGTGACCCTTTGTAGGGAAAGTTCCCCAGACTGTAAATCAAGATATAAAGATGACAACCTCATCCTTTTCACAAGGAAGATGGTGGGAGTAGCCTGAGGCCGTAACTGAAGTGCCACCAGCGTTACTGCATAGGCCCTTTCAGTGTCAAAACTTGTCTGTTTTCAGCTGGGGGAAATGTCCTTGTGAATATTTCCCTCATTTTCATGCCTTTACTTTTGTATTCTTTTTTTTCTGGAACTTCTATTTAAATTCATGTTGGACTTTCTGTATCAAGTTTCCAAATAGCCTCTCTTCCCTATTATTTCCTTTCTTTTTCACCTGCTAGAAGATGTCCTTGACTTAACCTCAGGCAGTTTTGATCGAATTATTTTGATATCAACAATTATGCTTTTAGTACCTTTACTGGTTTTTAAATATATGTCTACTCCATGGACATAATATTGTCTTAAATCTCTTCTAAGAATCTAAATAAAGGCTTTCTTTTTCTGTTATAATTGTTTTCTACTCCCCAAATATCTTACTACATCTGTAATCCACCAGCTTTTTTTCCCTCCTCTCTCTGTTAGTCTTGGTTCTTATCTCTGGTACTGAGGTTTTGTTTGGTTCTGGTATGCACCCTTTGGGGAAGGTCCACATTGCACATAGATCCGCCCTGGGGCCTGTGAGCCTCACCTGAAAAAGCAAGTCTGGTGGAGTTTGCAGCCCTGAGGGCAGGGGTGGACTGGCTCCTGCAACTGCCCATCTAAGCCCGCAGCCTCTGGAGGATCTGCTACCACTGCCTTGGTAGTTGGCCCTGGGCTCGCCCTGCCCAGACACCTTGGCAGATTGGTGGCTGTAGGGAGGGGCACTCTGCTCTGATATGTCGCTTATGGCTTCCAATGCTGAGCAGCCTCTCCAGAGAAGCTCAAAGAGAACCATTTGCCCGGCAGCAGCCAGTTCCAGGGGCAAATTTGCAAACCACATTGTCCCCTGCAAGACTGGGAAGTCAGAGCAGCTTTCGTAAGCATTACTCCGATACACGAGTATGTCTATTAAATCTTTAAAAACTCATTAAACTCACTGCCATTGAGTTGGCTCCACTTCAAAGAGAACCTATAGGGCAAGTAGGGTGCCCCTGAGGATTTCCAAGACTGTAAACCATTACCGGAGCAGAAATCTCACTTTTCTCCCTCTGAGCTGCTGCTGATTTCAAACTGCCTGTCCTGCAGTTCACAACCCAATGCCTAACCTCTTGCGGCACTAGGTTTTAAATATATTAAATATATTCATATACAAATCTATATAAACTTAGGAGTTAGGTCTAGAATCTTGATGAGCTTCATGTGAAGCCTTTTTTGGGCCAGAAAACATCATGGATGATTCAGGGTCTTCCTTATTTATGCGACTAGTATGTACTTTTCCAATGTGTCCCACGACTGACACTGCTTAATTGGACCACTTGGTAAGGACCATCCACCAGATCTCTCTATTGAGAGATACTTTATAAGTAGAGAGGTACTCCATTTATAAAGCTTTTCCTTTATACATTAGTAAGAAATCCATGAATGCTATTTTAGATTGGGTACGTATCTGATTCCTGAGAAATCTTCTACCCAGTGGCTTTAATATCTACGGATCTTCCTCCCAATTACAATTTTATTCTGGCTTGCTGCATGTTGTTGATTGGTGCCCTTCCACTCTCTGAAGCATAATGTCCTTCTCCAGGGACAGGTCTCTCCTGACAACATGTCCAAATTACGTAAGAAGATGTCTCGCCATCCTTGCCTCTAAGGAGCACTCTGGCTTTCCTTCTTCCAACACAGATTTCTTTGTCCCTTCGGCTGTTCATGGTGTTTCAATAGTCTTCTCCAGCTCCACAGTGCAAATGCATGGATTCTTCTTCTGTCTTCCTTCTTCCATGTCCAACGTTCACACGCATATGAGGTGATTGAAAATATCATGGGCTTACTTCATATTTATTTTCCTTTCCTTTCCTAATTCCGAATTCTGGAAATTATATCTCCCTTCACTCCCACATCCGGGCCCACTGGAATTAGTGTTTATCCCTACTGGTATCTGGCTGTGAAACTTGACTCATCTGTTTTCTTTCAGACTCAACTGCTATCCCAGCCAATATTTTTCATCATCTTTACTTCAGTTTCTCTCTTTAAACTAAATTCATACCAATGCTCAGGGTTGGGTGGAGAAGGTTTGGGTATACAATATTCTGCTAAAAGGACTTATGAGGTCGGCCATTCACTATACCAAAACCACACTTGCTGCCATCAACGCAACGCCGACACATAGCAATAGGATCGGGGGAAATGGCCCTTTTGGGTTTCTGAGACTAGTAATGGGAATAGAAAGTCTCATCTCCTGAGAAGGGGCTGGTGGTTTTGAACTACTGACCTTATGGTGAGCAACCAGTGCCACATATTTTCTACAGCTGTAGAGATGGTGCCCAGCAGGGCATACATGAAAAACATTGCACTGTATTTTCTATGAAAAGGTCCTAGAAAAAAAATGTGCTCTTCTTTTTTTTCCCTCAACCAGAGAGTATTTTGACTAGTTTAATGATTAGAAGCAAAGACTTAGATCATTTTTCCTATCCACCCCTGTAAAAACCACTCCAAACTCTTTCCCTTCCCCCATTCACTGTAAGGTGTTCTCCTGTGGGCCAATGTGTGTCCCGCAGGCAGCACATGCAGCTGTCTAAAGATCATACACCAAATGGGAGAATTTGTATAAAACAAACTTGATATCAAATAGGTCAGGCACAGGCCCTTGGGCCCATATCAAGTCAATCACACAGTTTGAGGCATTGCTCAGTTTTTTTAAAGTTCCCTGTATTGCAACCTTTGGGATTAATTATTCTTCTGTACTGTGGTTAGTTGGGCCACAATTATTTTTACTTTTCCAATGTTTCTATCCTCCATAACCATCTCTTATCACCTCCTTATTTAATGTGGCAGTAAGATGCTTCTATATTAAGCACCTAAATTTGGAGTGAAAAAATATTGGCTTCTCCCATGAAAAAGCCCTCCTGCGCTTGTTTTTTGGGGGGTGGGGTGGGGGTGGTATGCCCTCTTTTTAAAATCCTTTTATTACGGGCTCATACGACTCTTATCACAATCCATACATACATCGATTATGTAAAGCACACAGCCAATCTAGTCTACCCCTCCCCTCCCCCCATCCACATTCCCCAAACAAAACTGAACTAAACCAAAGCACTGCCATAGAATTGACTCTGCCTCAGAGCAACCCTACAGGATTGGTAGGATCCAGAAACTGTTCATCTTTATAGGGGAGAAAGCCCCATGATCGGCTGGTGGTTTCAAACTGCTGACTTTGTGGTTAGCAACACAATTCGTAACCCACTAAGCCACCAAAGCATGTCAGACACTATTGATTAGCTTTGGCTTTTCTAGAAATCCTTATACATGGAACTAGAGGGCATATGTTCTTTTATATTTGCTTTCTTTTTCACATATATGCTATTTGTTAGACTCATGTACATATCAGTAGCTGATTCTCTTTTACTGCCATTACATTGTATATACAATTAATTACACATTATTGTATATGATAATTTATCTATTCACTTATGCACTCATCAGTGCTTAGACATTTGAAGTGTTTCCAATTTTTGGCTATTATGAATAAAATTGCTACAATCACACATGTAGTTTCTGTGTGAACATGTTTTCATTTCTTTTGGATAAATCTTATTCTAAATTGTGGTGATGATTCCCATGGGTGTCTCCATCGGTTGAAACTCATAGACATGAATACTTATTATATTGTACTAAGTACATGTTGTCCCTCAGAGGATGCCTGGGTAAGCTTCCCTCAGAGGGTCAGCATTCAGAGCTTATCCAGAGGGGGCTTTAAAAGTTCATGGAAAAGTGCTATGATCTTTACAGTCCATTTGTCTCTGAACTTTTTGAAACCCTTCATACTAGGTAGTTTTTCTGGAGACCTATGCACTTAGAGAACTTAGCTCATCTTTAAGTCTACATTAGGCTTCAAACCACTTGGAATGGGCCAGATTGTGGCCAATGAAGCAAAAATGGAGGAGATGCAAAGTTGTCAAATGTGAATGAAGTAGCACAGTAACCAAAGCAGGAACAACTATGGTTCTAAACTCTGGACTGGGAGACTTGGAAGAGACATAATGAGACTTTCAGGAACCTGATGAGGGAATTTGGATTACTGCCAGGACTGTTGGAGAGCAACACACATTCAGAGCTGCCTCGTCAGGTTCCATCATTGAGTGGCATCATCATTTACTAGAGGGTTGGTTGCTATGTAATAGTGTTCTCTAAGAAGGAGGTTTCATTTCTAGCAGGGAATTGATCTGTTGTTTCCCCTCTTCTGATTATCATTCTGACACATCCACATTTTATAAATTTGGGGACATTCCAATTTCATTTCATCAGTCATGACTAAACTGGAAGAATCTGTTTAAAGGCCTGCTCTATATAACTTGACTTTTGTGTGTGTGTGTGGGGGGGGGGGGGGCGGATACTTAGGTCCTAGAGTGATGTAAAATTAACTGAACTTTTTGAATGATCTATCATGATATAGTTTTATATTAAAAACAATGTCTCAAGTTTTGCAATTCTTTTTCTTTACTCTATTCAAAGGAAAGAGGAAATACTAAATGTAAAAAAAATTTAAAGATGGTATAGTCCTTTTACTATTAAATTGCCATTTTTAAGATTTTGAACTTTAAATGACCCTTAAGTTTTGGAGAAGAACGTTTTTTTCTTGTATAATTGAATGAAATTTGGAGAAGTAATGTAAAACTTTTGATGGTGAAACAGTACGATAGTATAAACAAGTATATTAGTTACTCAGTTCCAAGCATGTGAATCGGTTCCCTTAAAGAGGCTAGCATGTAGAATATGAATGAGAAAATGGAAAAGTAAGTAGGGTGCTTTGTTCAATTGTGTGGCAGGAACAGAGAATCCCCTGGTCATCCAGTGAGAAGAGTGAGAAGGGGAGCAGGTCTAAGGTGCCTGAGCAGAGATGGAAACAGCAGCGGAGAGACGAAGCAGCACTCTTTTCGTGGCCCATGGAATAAGGAGAGCTGAGTGCCTTTGGCCAGGAGGTTGGATTGCTGGTGGAGTGCTTTTTGGATCACTTATTAGTGGTCAAGAGGTTTTATGATACTTGCCGGAGCAGGACCGAGGCCAAGGGACCAGAGAGAGACATGGCCAGGAGCATGACTGAGACGAGGTTTTGCAGAAAAAACAACTGTATCCATAACTTTTCTGATCCTGACTTGCAACCTGTTAGCTTCCCTAATAAACACTGTAATTGTGAGTGTTATCCATGAGTTCTGTGTGGCCTCTACAATGGATTATTGACCCTAACAGAGAAGTAGAATGCCTGGAAAGGATGGTTGGTGTCAAAAAAGGATAAAGAACATCGGAGGCTAGAAGCATGCTTGACTTCTACCTCAAAGGAATCAGACATTAGAGAAGGTTACATGTGGTCGCCAGGCTATTTCCACAATTTGCCTGAAAGCAAAATATCTCACATAGCATTTTGTTTCAATCAGCAACATTTTAGATGAACCTAGACTAAGTTTGCCCTCTTTTGTAGGATTAATACAGTTTGGATTTGAATAAGATAAAAGTAGACTATATGAATAAAATGATTTTGTTATCTTAAATACTCATAATTGAGGTGAGAGCCTCTTTAATTTGCATATGAATTTATGAGAATAGAAAATCTTTTTAATACTTGGGAAAAATTAATTCTGTAGGTATATTCCAAAGAGACTTATTATAATGGGAAAGCATTGAAACATTTTAGACATAGATTTGTTCCTTTTTAACTAAAGTAAACATGTGCATATATATCTTGTAGATACAGATATTCTTTTCTGAATTTCCTACTCTGGACTAGCAAGAAATTAATTGAAATAAAACACGTCTGTTACAAAGAAAGAATTTTTGTTGTATCCCATTCTACAACAATCAAAAGAAAGATACGTTCTTACTCTTATTTTAAATCCAAAATATAAATGAAAAAGTTAAGTGACATAAATACGCATAGCTATGAAAAATCAGATTAGAATTGAGCAGATTTCTCTATCCAGAGATCCTTCTATTACAATGTAAATTCATGCCATATCAATAAAGCAATCTTGCGTGCACTGCTAAGACTTGAGCCCTGTAAGCTTGAAGACTTTGAGATAATTAGTTGGCTCTTGAGGAAACCACCTTTGAAATCATGGAAGTGAAACAGAACTAGTGTGTTAGAGCACACGCTACAGAAATGAAAGCAAACGGAAGCAAGAAGACAAGCTATAAAGGCAGAAAGGGCGTTAATTTGATACTGGTCACATATGCATGCATCAACAAGCGCTGGCCCCTGTCCTGTTCTTCCTCATGAAAAGGAAGAAAGGAATCGAATGATATAGGCACCGGGTAAGTAACCAAAGAGTTGGCCACAGGAATCACCCAGCCACTCTGAAAGACAAAGGCCCATGGATTTGCCTTTCTAAAGTTCATCCTTTGCCTTCAATTCTGACCCACAGCAATCCTGTAAGACAGAGTAGAAGGGCTCCAGAAGGTTGATAAGGCTGAAACTCTTTTGCAGGCAAGTGTTTAACCCCTGCACTATCAGAGCTCCTTCTTGGAAGACATGCTAGAGATC
>NW_022103904.1:3231012-3233561 GCF_000313985.2 Echinops telfairi
CTGGCAGGGGTCTCCACACGGCTGCTCTAGCACCCAGGGCTGCATTGGGGTAGGTCCATGTGACTTCTCCTCAGGTATGTCTTGCAGGAAGTGAGCCTTGCAAGCTGAAGCATGGAACTGGCTAAGGCAGCTGCACAAAGCAAGAGACCCGAGAACTAGAAAGGCAAGACTTACCGAGTCATTTATCTCTCTGCCCTTCAATTGATCCCACATGTGTTTATCAACCTGATTGTCACAATAAACCTTAGCTATCTCAGGATTAAATATGCTCATGTTTTAGGCTGGGTTCTCTAGAGAAGCAAAATCAGTGATGATTATATATGTATATACAGAAAGAAATTTATATCAAGGAAATAGCTCACATAATTGAACAAGCAATGAAGACCAAGTCAAGGTAGGTACCAGTCCATACACCAGATGGTAAGCTGGTAACTTCTCCTGACTTGAAAAGCTTCATGAGCTGAAGAATCCAAGATTGGCAGGCTGGTGATTGTAAAGGTGAATGAATCTAAATATGGTAGACCATTATTATGACCTGAGTAAGGGGGTTGCACTACACCCCAATCTTAAAAGTGTTTGATCACAGCAGATCACATCATAGAGTTGATTACATTATGTTTGGTCATATCATGGGGCTTCAGTGGCCAAATTACTGAGAATCTTAACCCAGCCAAGTTGACACAAAACCCAACCATCACAGGAGGGGATATACTCTTTGACTTAAACTCTACAAATACTTTCCATTTATTTATTCATATCATCACTCATCTCTACCTACTTTATTTCTGTTTCTGAGGAAAATATGTTCACTCCACTACATATATTATTTTGAGTTTAAATATTTAAAGTTAAATAGAAATAAATTTGAAGTCATGTAAAGCAACACCCAAGAGACTATTAAGGCTCATTGACAGTCAGTGAGTAGATTTGGAACACTCTCTCACCTCTAGTCCCTTTTTCTCCTTACTACTCACCCTGGTAGTGTGTTGATTATTAGTTGGGCTGCTAACTGCAAGCTCAGAAGTTTGAAACCACCAGCCACTCTGTAGGCAAAAGATGGGGTTTTCTAATCCCGAAAAAAGTAACAGTTTCAGAAACCCACAAGGGTAGTTCTACACTCTCCTATATTGTCTTATGGGTTGGCAATGACTTGATGGTAGTGAGTATGTTTTATTTTGTTTTTTATCAGATCTCTATTTCTAAGATATGGATCTGATTATCTTACTACTTTTTTAAAAAGCTTTCAATAGTTTGTCATTGAATACTACCAGAAGTCCAATCTATATACACAGACATTAATGACCTACTTTTCAGCCTCATTTTCATTGCTCCTCCCCAGTGGCATGGAACACTTTACTGTATCTCTTATTCTTGTGCTTCTGCCCATCATTCTGAAGAAAAGCAGAGGCAGAATTGAAAGGGAAACCCCTGGTATGGAAAATAGTTGGAAATATTTATTACATGTAAGATAATTGGTTAATATTCTTGATATACAATAAGCTCAAATGCATCAGCAACAACACTGAGACTCCAAAATGGAAATAAATTCTATTAACAGATAATTTATAAAAGATGAGACATATGTGGCTTATGAACATTAGTAGAATTAAAATCAAGAACTCAGAGATTCAATAACAATATGATACCATTTATCCCTCAAATAAATAATACACATTTAAAAATTATAATTGTTGCTTGTCTTTGTTTTTTATTGCTACTAAGAAATACCACAAGTGGGATACTTTATGACATAGAAATTTCTTCTCTCACAGCTGAGGCTGCTTGAAGCCTGAATTCAGGAGGCCAGATCCAGGGGAAGGTTTGCTCTACAGATAGGCTCCGGGGAAATTTCTTTTGTCTGCTTTCAACATCTGTGAGCTTGGTGTTCCAAGGCAATCACCATGTGTCTTGGCTTCAATCATCCCCTGGGTCTAGGAGTTTTTCAGCACGGAAGCTCTGGCATTCAAGGGTCTCCTTGTCTGACTCTTCTTTCTTGGTGTAGTTGTGTCCCTGTGATACCTGCTGCTTTTAAAATCTGTTTTACATTTCAAAAGAGATCGATGCAAAATAAAACCTAATCCTGCACATTGTATCCTGTCTCATGAACTGCCTCTAATTCTGTTTTATTAACATCATAAAGATTAGAATTTACAACATGTAGGATAATTGTATTTCAACCTACCCCCATTATTCTGTCCAACCTCCAGAAGAAGTGTAGGTAATGCCATCTTGCCTTATGGCTATGCCCACTATAGCCCACTGCCCTTGTTATATAACAAGGCAGCTTGTTATATCAAGCTGTCCTGGTACTTTTCCAGCCTAAGGTTGTAGCCCTCAGATAACTCTCTACCCTGTTCCAGGATGTGATTGTAATTCTAATTCCCAGACACTATGTATGTGCCCCCATCCTGTTCCAGGATGCTATTGTAGACGAAACATTCTTTTAGCTTCTGTAATCAGCTAGGCTAATCAGAGTGGAAAAACAGGATGCAGCTGGAGCCTTGTACTGTCCAGCTTGAAAAACAGGATAAGGTTTTTGCCTTTATATA
>NW_022103904.1:3234028-3238669 GCF_000313985.2 Echinops telfairi
CTGGTCCTGAATGGTTCATCTGTCTTGGATTCCCTGTGTTTCCAGTTCCTATCTGTACCAGTATACATCCTCTGGTCTAGCCGGATTTGTAAGGTAGAATTGGGATCATGATGGTGGGGGGTGGGGGTGGAGAGGAAGCATTTAAGAATTAGAGGAAAGTTGTATGTTTCATCATTGCTACAGTGCACCCTGACTGGCTTGTCTCCTCCCCCTGACCCTTCTGTAAGGCAGTGTTCCATTACCTACAGATGGGCTTTGGGTTCCCACTCTGCACTGCCCCTCATTCTCAATGATGAGATTTTTTGTTCTTTGATGCCTGATACCTCATCCTATCGACACCTCATGATCACACAGGCTGGTATACTTCCATGTGGGCTTTGCTGCTTCTGAGCTAGATGGCTGCTTGTTTACCTTCAAGCCTTTAAGACCTCAGGCACTATATCTTTTGATGGTCGGGGACCATCAGCTTTCTTCACCACATTTGCTTATGCACCCGCTTTGTCTTCAGTGATCGTGTCGGGAAGGTGAGCATCATGTAATGCCAGTTTAACAGAACAAAGTGTTCTTGCATTGAGGGAGTCCTTGAGTGGAGGCCCAATGTCCATCTGCGACCTTAATACTAAACCTATAAATATATGCACATAGGCAAAGGGAATTTATAGAGCTCTAAATACAGGCATGTTCATATGTAAATATATTTCTATAAGATGATGGGAAATAGATTTATGTGCATATATTTATAAGTTTAGCATTACAGTGATCTTTAACCTCTTGTGGAATATAGAAATTGTATAAGATCCAAAAATGGAGGGAAATTACTTGATATTGAGAAACATGGCCCAGCCATGTTGACACATATTTTGTGGGAACACAATCCAACTATTGATATTACTTAAGATTAGGCAGACATTTCTATAAATTCCTCAAAGAAGTAGGAATTGCCTTATTTTTTCTGAAAAGTGATTTGGCAAAAACTCTAAAAATGTTCTTGTTCTTTGAGCAGTTAGCTAATATCGAATCAGTCCCCAAATCCCTGCAGCATCCCCATGACCAGTTGGGGATCAGCTTGTTGGGTAAGTGGACTCGGGTGTTCTACATGGACTGTCAGAGTTCTACCAATGAACCACCACTGCTCCCATCTCATTAGCCATACCAATAACTGAAAGTTACATGCAACCAAATCAAGAACAAAAGAAGAATGTTTAAATAAAGTACAGTTTATACATACAATATCACATTAGTCATTAAAGTAACGTGTATATATGAAGACTTGGTGAGGATCTTGGAGCTGGCCCAATGCCACAATGTAGTATGAAACAGAGCATATCCTTGGGTTGAACAAAGAGAAAGCTTTGCTTGTACATTATTGTCTCAGCTGTATAAGTATATGCCCAGTGCTAACGACGCTCTCTGAAGGTGAATCTTGCGTGCTTTTATCATGTTTTCTCCTGGTTTTACCGATGGGCATATATTTCTTTTTAAATGATAAACATAAAGACAGAGGTTCATGTTGCAATTTTGCCATGAAGTCTTTCATATTTATGTCACTTATCTTTTCTACCATCACCATCATGTTTTGGTGGCTTGAGCTTTTTTGTCATGTGGCAAGTAAGTGTCATATTAATTATGAGGGGACCGTGGTATTTTCAATCATCTCATTTGCATGTGCAAGATGGACATCAATTAAGGAAGACTGAAGAATCAAGGCATTTGGATTACTGTGGTGTGAAGAATATTGACAGTGCCACGGACCACCAAAGAAGAAATAAATCTGTCTTAGAAACAGTGCAACCAAAATGTTCCTTAGAGAAGAACTAAATGTGTCTTAGAAAAGGTGTACCCAGAATGCTCCTTAAAAGCAAGGATGGTGAGACTCAATCTCATGTACTTCGAACATGTTTTCTGGAGAGACCAGTCCCTTGAAAAGGACATAATGCTTGATAAAGTGAAAAAAAAAAAAAGAAAAAAGAGGAAGACCTTCAACGAAATGAATTGAGACAGTGGCTTTGACAATGGGATCAAACATAACTGCAATTGTGAGGATAGCTCAGGAATGGACATTGTTTTCTTCTGTACTCCAAAGGCTGGTTATGATTTGGAACCGACTATGCAACATTAACACCTAACAACAACACGAAGAAAGTGTTTCAGATTTTGACTTTAGTAATTCTGTAGGCTTTGTAAAAATTCACAATGATTTGCAAATGACTGAATGCCTGATGACTGAATAATTGTCTGCTTTGAGAATTTCAGATACCGTATACACTTGAGTATAAGATGAGTTTTCCAGCACATTTTTAATGCAGTTTTTGTGGTAAAATTAGGTGCCTCGGCTGATATTCGGGTCAGCTTATACTCGAGTATATACAGTAATTGAGTGTGTCACCTTGATTTCTGAATGAGTAAGAGCAGATCTTGGAACAGAGACTCAAGCGGGTTTTGCTTGAAAAGCATCAATCCCATGCAGAGATACTACCTCCCTTTTTCTTTTCCCGATGTAGACACACTGGGTGGTTTTTCTTTATGGGGAGAATGAGACTGACTTTTCCACCAGGACCTTTCCATAAGCATGGATGGGAGACAGAACTCCACTTTGTCAAATATCTGGGGAACTTCCATTTAAAAAATATTCCTAGATGCTGTTGAGAATACCAGAAACATGTTTGATTTTATTGACTATGCAAAGTCATTCGACTGTGTGGACCATAATACACTATGGATCACCTTGAGAAGAATGGGAGGTCCACAGCACTTCATCACTCTCAGGCAGACCTTGTACAAACATCAACAGGGAGTTGTGTGAACAGAACAAGGGGACTGCAGACCTTGTACAAACATCAACAGGGAGTTGTGTGAACAGAACAAGGGGACAGTGTATGGTTGAAAATCAGGAAAGGTGTTCATCAGGGTAGTATCCTCTTACTATACTTGTTCAATCTGAATGCTGAACAAATAATCAGAAAAGCTGGATTATACGAAGAAGAATGTAGCATCAGGTTTGTAGAGAAAACTCAAATCCTCACAACTAACCAATAGGTAACAGCATGGTAAATGGAGAAAAGGTTGAAGTTATCAAAGATTTTTTTCTTGCTTGGATCCACAATCTATGTTTATGGAAGCAGGAGTCAAGAAATCAAAAGATGTATGGTATTTGGTAACTCTGCTGCACAAGACCTCTTCAGAGTATTGAAAAGAAAGGATGTTATTTTGAGGACTAAGGTGTGCCTCACCCAAGCCATGGTCTTCTCCATGGCTTCATATGCATGTGAAAGTTGGACATTGAACAAGGAAGATTGAAGAAGAATCCATGCATTTGAATTGTGGTGCTGGAAAATATCACAGACTGCTACAAGGACAAATAAGTCTGTCTTGAATAAGTAAGGCCAGAGTGCTTCTTAGAGGCAACAATGGTAAGACTTTGTCTAACATATGTTGGACATATTGTCAGGGGAGACCAGTCCCTGGAAAAGCACATCCTGCTTGCTGAAGCGGAGAAGCATCGACAAAGAGCCGGGCACTCATCAAGGTGGATCGATACTGTGGCTGCAACAGTGGGATCAGGCATAGGGCGGCACAGGAATGTGCACTGTGTAGTCCTGTTGCGCATAGGATGGCTTAGGGGTCGGCACAGACTCGATGGCACCTAACAACACCAACAGATGCTGGTACGAGAAGTACGTTTTTATAGGTCTGGAAAATAAAGGATGCACGATGAATCTTTCACCTCAAACAGTCTACTTTTGCTCAAATACTTCTTTCATGAATGGTTTGGGCAGTTTGCCATAGACCTTATTTACAACATTATGTCCTGAATATTTCAGATTTAGTGGAAGATGGATGACATTTCTGAAGTACTTTTTCCATTTCATTAAAAAAAAAAAATCTCACATAAGGCCTCCATTAATTTTTTTTCTCAACTGCCAGCAGAATTAAAGTACTGATTATTGTTCAAAAATATTCCTTTGGTAATGAAAATTATTGAAGAATAAAGATGGATTTATTTTTCTTTAAATGAAAGTGATTGTGTCTAGTTTATACACTATATCATTATTATTTTCTTTCTCATCTGCAACTCTTTAGTTTTAAAATTGGAAATCAGATTCTGAGCTCAGACATTATGGTCTTAAGCCTGCTGCCATTGATAACTAGCTCTGTGGTGTGGGCTAATCTCTTAGGTCTCTATGACTGGAACTCCTTATCTTTAAAAAGGCCTAGTTATGCTACTTGCCTCAGAGGGTTGCTGTGGATCTTGGATATAACAACATATTTTAATAACTCACAAAATATCATCTATTATTAATCTGTGTTTGTAAGGCAGATATTAACCAAAAAGTAACACAATGTTTCCTCCCACATTCACATCATTTATTACTGCTATTTAGTCAATGAATTTTTCCTATATTTTATAGTGCACTTGAGAAACATTCCAGTTCAAAATTTTATTTCTCCTACGCTTTGCAGAGATGGGAAGTAAAGTCATCGCTCTACTTCCCTTTATAATGAGATTTATCTGACAGGCTGAGTTAGTTAATTGTGCCAACCTGGCTGATAACCACATGTGGGGCTAATTGAAAGGCGGAGGGATAAATGGGTGGTGAGCCTCGCCTTTCTAGTTCTCAGGTCTCTTGCTTTGTGATGGTC
>NW_022103904.1:3239912-3260723 GCF_000313985.2 Echinops telfairi
GTGTTTTTTCATGTCCTCTATGCTCTAACTACGAAAATATTTGATTTACAAATAAGGAATCCTACTTCGCAGAATTTCATTTATCACGGTAGGGTCTAGAACCGATTAACCGCGATAAACGAGGGTTCACTGTAATCTCTTCCAGTCTCACAGCCTCAGATAGCATGTGTGCTGATGGCTCCCATAAGCTGCAAACTCACTACCCAACTGCCTCTTGATTTCTTCATTTTCACACAAGACTTGCCTAAAATTCAAATATCTCCCTCCTGTGTATTTCCCAGGTGATCTCCAAAATACTGATATGGGATTATGTTTCTACCCTATTTAAATACTTTAAAAGGGAACCCATGGATAATGGATTTCATAAAAATTCCTCCTTGGCTTCAAAGCAGTTGCTGTCAGGCTGATTCCATCTTACGATGACCACGTGTGCCACATAAAACTGTGCTCCCGAGGGGTTTCAAGGCTGGGACCCATCCAAGACAGATGGGCAGGCTTTAGTTTTGCTTTTCTGAGGTGCCGTTGGGTGGGTTCAAATGGACAAACTTTCTGCAAATAATCAAGTACTTACCCATTTAACTACCCAGGAATTTATCTGACTCCTTTCTTTAACCCATGGGCCAACCCATGCTTACCTTACTAACTAGGTAATTGTCCCTGGTCGAAATTGATAGATGGGGAAAAAGGATGAGTGAACCAGGTGAGCAGCATAAGCCAAGACCTGGGGATATGAAAAGGTGTTTCACGTTTAAACGGCTAAGCACAATTTCAAAAGAAAGTGCACATGAGCACAGATTTTACTCATTTTGCTTTCTTCTCCTTCTGGATGAGTCTCACCTTCCACTCCAATACACTAGCCTTTTCCTTGAACAAAGCAAGCTTGTTCCTTCCTTAGGGTCTGTGGTGGTTACATAATCTGTTGTCAACTTGAGACTTAAGAGTGAAGGTGTGGAGTTTAGCCTGTCAGTCAGGTTGCAGCTTGATGACCTCATTTGGAGGCGCCAAGGAGATAAATAGGTCATTGGAGGCAAGACACACACACACCCTGTGAGACATTCCTGTTGACAAGCCACATGGAGTTATGCTAGAGCCCTGGAGCTAGAGGAGCCACATGGAGACCCCTGCCAGCTCTGAGATACTTCCACTGCCACTGGATCCACAAGACTTTCCACCCACTAGCCTATGATCTTCTTGCATTGGCATCTTTGCATGTGTTGCGTGAGTCTGAAGAGGAATTTATAGATTGGTATTGGACATATTGGCTAATATCAGATTTACGGACTTGACCTGGACTGAGCTGGGATGTTTTCTTAGTGTACAATTGCTCTTGTATATACAGCTCTTTCTTATATACATATGAGTGTCCATGAATTTGTTTCTCTAGTCTATCCAGACGAACACAGGGTCTTTGCACAGCTCCTTTTGGCCCAGAATTCACTATTCTTCATGGCTGCCTCCTTCCTGGTTCTTTTGCCTGAGCTGCAACTCAAGCAGATCTGCTTGGATCATCTGCTTGCAGCAGACTGCCCATATTCCATGGATATCATTTGGCTCATTTTTGTCACCACACTAGCATAGCTGTCATGAATAATCAATCGCTATTTACTATGTAAGTTGGCAGCACCATAAAGACTGTGTCATATTGACCTGTTTGTTGCTATTTCCTGGGAATTGGATAGCGTGCCTCCCACACAATAAGCTCTCAGGTCATGCTAGTTATATGAGTGCAGGCCTATCACTTCGCGGCTTAAATCCTGGGATGAGATGCAACCTAGACCTGCCCTACTCAATCAGCATAGCCATATTGTCGAAAGTGACTGTCTAATGAGCGATGGAAACACAAGTGAAGGAGAAGGTTCATCAATGAAGTGACCTTTGAGTTCACATTAGTATAAATCCACTAAGCTAGTGTAAGCTTACCCAATAAGCAAGGCAAATCCATGTTTATTTTGCTTAATAGGTAATTGTCCCTTGACTAAATTTGATAGATGGATAAAAAGGATGAGTGGGCCAAAGAAGCACTATGAGCAAAGACCCGGGGACATGAACAGTTTCAAAAGAAAGGGCAAATTAGCACAGACTCGTGGAAGTTGAAAAGAAAAGCCAGGACCTAAGAAAAGTCAGACTATGAAGAAAGAGTTCTACCTTTAAACAGAAAATGCAGTTTCCCAACTTGGGCTCATTTAGGCTACTGGTAATTAAAAGCATATATAGTAACAAACACCACCCGGGGTTTGCACGTGTGAATAAACTTAAAAATATATGTGGAGGGAGTTTGAATGGCTCAAAGATGAAGCTAAGGAAACTTGGAGGCAGTGAGATGGATGTCTTTTGACCAATAAAGAAAGGAGCAGGTTCATGTAATGAAATGTTTGACCAAGTGATCTTGTTTGGTACTTGCTTTTTACGTCAATATGGCAAACATCTACCCAGTCTGAGCTACGTAATGGCAACAGAGAATAATCCTTGGCCTCAAAGACGCTATGGTCTACTGAAAGGCACAGGAATGTAAACCATTGTCATTCTAGGATTTTAAAAAGAACACTACATATTCTCTATATAACTGTTGAAGGTGAAGCAGGATCTCCAACAAGAAGTTTGCATTAATTCCATCTTCCCCACGAGATGTTTCATTGATTGTGCATATAAGGATATCTCTAAAGGTGAATTCCACAAAGTAAACAGCTGGGTCTTGGAAAATGTCAGGGATCTCTTTGTTCCTATCTAATTTTGTGGGGGAACCAGCCCCCCACAACTAATCATGGGTTCGGTAACTGCAATTGCATGGTTATGATATAAAAGAGTATAGTAAAGTCATAGAGAATAAGAGAGATAGAAGAGAGGGTAAAATAAAGAAGTCAGACACATTTCATAGTAGCATGCTCACCCTTGGGACAGCCATGATCTCACCAGCCAGGTCTGCACACAGCGAGAGCAGAGAGGGCAGGAGGAGACGCTATGTTTCTGGTCAAGGCCCATATATACTTAGGGGCATGTGATTACAGGTAACCACACATGTCACAGGAAGGGGCTGTACAATAGGTATAGACGTCACAGGGAGGGAATGTACAATAGGCATAAGAGTGATAGGAAGGGGATGAGCTAGGTTGTACATGCTATAGGAAGGGGAGGGATTGGGGTAAACATGTGACAAGATGAGCAGACCCCAGACTCAATATGGCAGCCTAACCTTGATCACTCTTGAGTGGGCTTGACCTCTCTGGGCTCTCTTCAGGGAAACAATCTACTATCCTTATCAGAAGGGAGTGGGCACTACTTAGGGTGGGACAGACTATACAGTCTGATTGCTCTAGATGGCAGATAACCCCTAGGGTGCGTAACCTGTGACTTGCTTTATTTGACCTCCAAGTTTGCCATGTGTAGCAAGCAGCTAGGTTTGGCATATGTTTGGGGGAGACAAGTTGGAATAAGTCCTTCTGTATCCCACATAATTGGTGTGTCTTGTAAAACAATAACTATAAAACACCACATTTTAATGGAAAAACAATGCATACTTTTACAAATCATAGAAATGTATAAAGAAAATAAATTCATATTATGCATAGATTTACAATATGTATTTAAAAAAATCAAAGCTAGGATAATAACATGATATGTTCACATTCATCTCCACTGATTTGAAAGCTATATAATGTATATTTTATACCACATTGGTTATATTTTAGTTTTCTTAAATTTAGTCATACAAAACTATAATCTTTACACATGAAAATGAAGAGTCAAATGCAGTCTTCTGAATAATCTTTACATAAAATGTAGGCTATATTTTTTCTACCATAAGTACTCTAATTCCTGATCCTTGAAAAAGAACTTTAATATTAAGCTAAGATTTTAAAAATTAAAAACTTTCTTATTAAAACAAATTAATTGTTTTTGATAGTGTATCTATATGATCAGCAGTAGTTATTGGAAGTAATTGGTGCCCATTGTTACCTCCTGACCATAACATCTACACTCTTGAGTTCTTTATTTCAATGTCTCTGATTAAAATGGTGGGGACATTTTAAAACAGGTCTTAGGAGCTCATGCAGGGGGAGGGTGCTGGTTAGTTTAGATTTCTCACCTTCCATGTGCAAAAGCAAGAACAACTCAAAACCCAAACTCATTGCCATCAATTCAATTCTGACCTTACAGAACAGAGTAGAACTGCCCCTTTGGGTTCCTGAGACCATACATCTTTAAAGGGGCAGAAAGCCTTATTTTTCTCCTATGGAGCATGGTCACGAGGTAGCCAGGGACCCGATTAGTCACAATAGCTATTGCTGATTGTTCGGGTACACCACTGCGCTGCCGGTATTCAATTCCTTGCCGATGAACTTTAGTGCAGTCACCAACCCAGTGAGGACTTGCGTGTTGCTTCAATGGCGCTTCTAGAGGATGGGCTAGAAAGAAATGCTTGGTGATTCACTTCAGAAAATTAGCTAGTGAAGCTCTCTGGATCACAACAGTTTGACCATTGCGCTGATGCAGAATCTGATAGTGTATTGTACATCGAGTCCTCATGAGTTAGGGGCCAATTCCGCCCTCCCCTCCCCCATGGCAGCTAATGATCAACAATCAATGGCTTGTATATTGTTTGAATTCTTGCAAATCTGAGTATAATTTTGATGTCACACTACAAGAAGTCAATCTTGTCTGGGATACAATTCTTATCATTTTCTTCCTCCCAATTTTTTATCAATATTTTGTTTTTAGCATTTCATGTCACAGAAGAGGAGACGGAGGCCAACCCAGTTTTTACTTTTGTGTCTAGTTAACTCCCCTTTATACTTGGATAATTATGGGTATCTTTCTCTCTTTCCTTTTTATTCTTAGTGTGCTAGGTTATGTTCCCTAAAGAAGCAAAACCAGGGATGTGTTGTATGTGGAAAGACATTTTTATCAAGAAATGGTTTACAGAGTTGTAGAAATAGGGTAAGTCTAGTGTGGTTCAAGTCAGATTTCTGAAGCAGGATATTGAAGCAGAGACAGTAGGGTGCATCGGCTGGTGGATGCAGAGGTCTAAAGTAGACTGAATAATTCCACTGTTGGAAGCCAGCTGACAACTCCTGGGATTGGCAGTTTGATGCATCAGGAGACTGAGAAACCGGAAGCAAGATCCAGCTCAGGCAGAGGTGAAAGGTCAAAGAGGAGTCAACTCTGCTCCATCTCTCTCTCTTATACAAAAAGGCTTATGCCACAAAGGAGGTGTAATCAGAATGCATTTCACTCAATTGATGTTTGACTCTGTCTCTAGCCTTTCCGGGGAGAGCCTAGTGGACAATACTCTCTAATCATCACAAATCTTTAATTATCACTTTTAGAAATCAAATCTTTTGTTAGGATGTATCTAATTTTTCTAAGAATATGGTGAACTCTATTGTGTATGATTCCCCTCTATGTTTTGGTCCATTTAGATCCGATTCTTGCTTCTAGTTGATCATTCTATTTCCTCCTCAAAGTAACCAAATAATTTTCATCTGAATGAAGTATGCCTACTCTCTTTCCCATCATGCCATTTCTGTATTCTCATTATGGGTTCCTAACGAGTTTCTTAACCTTTAATTCCCTGTCATTGACTTGATTTTCTTAATTGTCTGAATGTGGGCTGCGTGCCCTCGGAATTGCTGTGATTTTGGTGACAGCTTTCTACCTGCTCTTTGTCTTCATTGCCTTCACTCTCCAACCCCCTGCCCTTTCCAGCTCAGATTCGTTCACTTTTCTGCTGCTCTTTCGTGAATGATATTTGTTCTTCTGAGGAAGTAGACATTTTTGACTGTTTTCCTCGGTTTCTGAAATAAACCCATCTCAGAGGCTTGTTTTGTGCTTAGCATGCCTTACCTGTGCCCATTGCTTTTCCCATGGGGGTATTTTGTTTCTATTTTGGTCTGGCTTGTCTGTGTAGTCTAAGAGAAGACAGAAAAAGAGTACTCAGACCTTGAGTTTCAGTAACACTGTGAATTGAAGAAAACCGCTTCTCATTTTTAAGACTTCGTTGGTGTGTTAGGCTGAGTTAACAAATCCAGACACACTCAGATGTGTGTAAGAGAGAGCATCATATAAAAGAGCAATTGCATATTAAGAAAACTTCCCATCCCAGTCCAGATCAAGTCCATAAGTCCGATATTAGCCCATAGGTCTGATAACAGTCTATCAATTCCACTTTAGACTCACGCAACACATGCAATGACAACAAATGCAGGAAGATCACAGGCCAGTGGGTGGAAAGTCCTGTGGATCCAGTGGTGGTGAAAGCATATCAGTACTAGTGTAGGTCTTCACTTGGCTCCTCCAGCTCCAGGGCTCTGGCTCTATCAGTGTAGCTCCATGTGGCTTTTCAACAGGATTGTTTCAGAGAGAGTGCATCTGGTCGCCCGTGAGCTATTTATCTCCATTGTGCCCCCAAGTGAGGTCATCAAACTGTGACCTGCTAGTCTCTATCCCTTCCTCAAGTTGACAGCAGATTATGTAACTGCCACAGAATAGATCACTGATTATATTTCTCAATCTTGTTTCATCAGCTTTAGAGTTGTTGCTGTTGCTGCTGTTGTTAAGTGCTCCTGAGTCAGTTCCCACCTATCGTGACCCTGTGCACAGTAGAGCAGAGCACTGCCAGGTCCTGTGCCATTCTCACAGGTTTTCTTGTGCGTGAACCCAGTAGGGCAGTCACTGTGCCAATCCAACTCCTTGAAGGCCTTCCTCTTTTTCGCTGCCCCTCTACTTCAGCAAGCATGATGTCCTTCTTCAGGGACTGATCTCTTTTTACAACATTTCCAAAGTATGTAGGATGAAGTCTCTCCATCCTTGTCTCTAAGGAGGACTCTGGCCTTACTTCTTCCAAGACAGACTTGTTTGTCCTTTTGGGAGCCCGTGGTCCTTTCGACGTTCTTCTCAAGCACCACAATTCAAGAGCTTCTACTCTTCTTCAGTCTTCTGTATTCAATGTCCAACTTTCACATGCAGATGTGGCCATTGAAAATACCAAGGCTTAGGTCAAGGGCACCTTAGTCCTCAAAACAGCACCCTTGCTTTTCAACACTCTCAGGAGGTCTTGTGCACCAGTTTCCCCCAATGCAACTTGCCTTATGATCTCTTGACTGCTTTAGAGTTAGAGAAGGTTCTTTATAAATCCAATAGAAGTTGCTGGAAATCTTAGCTTTTGCAGTGGTTGAGTGTCCTCCCTTTCTTCTTATCTTCATTTATGTTTTATTTTTGGAACTTGGGAAGAACTCCTTTGAGAACCATAGCCTGATGTCCTTTTTTCCCTTCATTAGGAAAATAACTTCCTGCAGAAATGTTTCTTCTACATTCTGAACTGTTGTTGACTTCCACTATCAACACACTAGGTTAGATTTTTGCCAGGTATGAGAGAGAAAACTCTGTTCTCATCAACTGTCCTAAGCCATCCTTTCCTACCATATGACACATTTTTGTTACTGTTAGTTGCCCTTGAGTCAGCTGTGATTTATGGCTACCTTGGGTACAACCACAATGAAGTCTTGCCTGGTCCTAAGCCACCATCATCATTGATATGGCTGATGGAGTTATTTGTTGAGGCTATTTGTAGAACTCTTCAACCTTGAGGGCTCATCTTCCGACACCATATCTTGAAGTATTTGATTGTAATCCATAAGATTTTCTTTGGATGATTTCTGGAAATCACTGAGCAAATTTTTCTTCGTAGCCTTAGTCTGCACACTCCACTGAAACCTGTCAACCTCACATTGCTAGTATTTGAAATATCAGCTGGTATTTGAAACACCAACTTCTAACATCATAGTAATGTACAAGCCATCACGGTATAACATATGGTTGTTAGTGTGATAAAGTAGTGCTCAGCATGGGCTGAAGAGTGTCCTCAGGTAGGAGAAATGGTTTATTTGCATATAGTTTGGGACCCTATTTCATGGTCTTGATCTTATGAGAAGCCTAATCCCCCATAGCAGGTGTACTAGGCTGTGGTGGAAGTCACTAAGTGAAAGTGTGGATTTACTTATCGGGGATCTGTTCAAATGCCGTTAAAGGGAAGAGTCAAACAATGTAAGTTGTTTTTTTTACTTATCTTTCAGAATAAAGTAGGTGGAAGAAGAAAGCAATTTAAATGAAGGAAACTTGGTGGTGGGGTGGGGGCCGGAAGTACAAACAGAAGAGTAAGATAAAGAAGGCCCCAGAGCAGCCTTGACCTCTTTGAATATTCATTAGCATGGATGCTTTCCAGCTCCCTTCCTAAAACTAGTCTGTCCTCACCTCTGGAATCAACTCAGGAGTGATGCTTCTCAATCTTGTCTGGATTGAGGGACCTAGGTGATACTGTGTGGAGTGAGGAGACTGGGTAGGAAGTAAGTGGTCTAATGTGGGACATCCTCATTCACAGAGGAGAACCTGGTGTGTGCTCCCCACCTGCCAGCTCCCCTGGGGGTGGGGGTGGGGGGTTTGTTTGCTGTGTATCCCCACACTTCATTCTGTTCATCAATTTTTATTCTCTAACTCTTGTGTTCTGACATTAAACATCAAATTTTATTTGTTCCCATTTTACTTTTTATTATTTACAAGGACCTAAATTAACTGTATAGAATTTAGAAAACAATTTTCTTCTGTGTCAGCCATGCTGTCAGTGGCCCTGCTTTGTAAACTAGCCTGCTTGTTAGCACTTGCTCCACTTAGGCAGTGAGAAGACTCCAATGATTCTTTGAAGGTCACCAGATAAACATAGGCTTTTCTAATTTCTTTGCTATTAAGTGGTTGATTCCTTCTACCAGAAAACTACTGCTTTCATTCCTGTAGATTCTGGGTAAATTTAACAATACACTATTTCATTAAAATTTGTCCTTACCAATTATTAAAGGATTTGAACATATAATTCTTGTAAAAATGAAGGTGCTTGTGTGGTTAAATGCCAATAGAGGTCATTGTGATTTTTGTTTTTAAAGCTAGTTATATACAAGCTGTTAAGCAATGAATACAAAGTGCCCACTACCTGCTAGCACCCTCCTTGTTATTGGACACGCAACTGTAAACAAAGCAGAATTAACTCTAGCATAATTTTACCAAAAATATATATTTTTTAACTTAAAATGGGGCTCTGATACAGCAGTGGTTAATCACTCATCTGATAAAGGAAAACACAAAGCTTGGTAGTTCAAACTCACCAGCCACTCAACAGGGGAAACATGCAGCAGTTTGCTTTTGTGAAGTTGTTAGCCTTGGAAAACCCAGGAGGCAGTTCTACCTTGTCCTGTAGGATCACAGTGAATGGCACTCAAATTCACAACAAAGGGTTATTGTGACAAAAGCTGGTAGAAATGGTAACGAAATGTAAAAATCTCAGCATTCACTCCTTTGTGGAGGTCTGATCCCAAGGGGTGAGTTTTTTCTAGTGCTCTCAGTGGTGTGAGGCAGAGGAGCAACTGCCTAAGAGAGACTCTGGTTCCAGAACTAGGAAGGGAGCAATGCGCCTTGTTCATCTGCAAATTGTGAGGTTTTCTCCACCAAATCTCATTTTGGCTCTGCAAATATTGAACTCCATTAATGAGGCAAGGGTGGTGAGGCTTCGTTCTATGTACTTCGGACATGTCATCGGGAGAGGCCAGTCCCTGGAGAAGAAGGTCGTGCTTGCCGAAGGACAGTGACGAAGAAGGCTCTTGACAAGGGGGATTGATTCAGTGGCTGCAACAAGGGGCTCAAACATTAAAAAAAAATTGCAAGGGTAGCACAGGACTGGGTAGTGTTTCCCCTGTTGTACATCGAGTCACTCGACAGCCCCAAACAACAACAACGACAACAATGAGTTAGTGCAGCCGCCAGACATATTCTGGCAATAGATCATCTTTCTGTCCATCTTGGTGTTCATTGTCTTTCAGTGGTAAACCAGGTGAGGCCAAACCAGTCAGTTGCCGCACAAAACCTGAAGTGATCAGTTGTTGAGAGTTTGATTTATAAAAGCGTTTTTCCCCCTACAAACAAGCAAACTTCCCGGAATCTTTGAAGCCCCATAACCTAACGCTGCATGATGAAAAAAATCTGTATTTCTGAACTCAGGCAGTACAGAGTTATTTTTTAATTATTATTTCTTAATAGCCAGAAAATCATGTTGTTGGCTATTCATTTGGGGAGGATTAGGGAGGATCCTGTTTACTTCAGCAAGGAGCTAAGGCTTTTTAAATTTTTTAAATCAGTAGCTGGACAGAAGCAACCAGAATGGCGCCCGCTCCATCATGTTTGCTGGTGGGGACTGGGCCAGAACAAGAGTCAAGGTCAAGGCGTGGACTTGAGCAGAGCGGCTCCCCTAAGCATGGCGAATACTTGCCTCCGTCCACAGACCCAGTCAAGCTTGGAGAACCAACCAACCCTCCCTTGGTCTTGAGCGGAGGCATGCAAACAATCACCAAGCTACTCCCAGAAATACTTGGGGCATCTTCATGAGGAGACAGTCTTTTAAGAGCTGATGCGGTTTCTTCAACCTCAAAAAACTGGCTTTTATGCAACTCTTTTTTTTTTTTGCCCCAGGTTTCATAAACTCAAGATGCTTCTGCCAATTAAAACGGAAAACTCAACATGCTTCTGATAATTAGAACGGTCTAAATCCATAGGTATGAACTCTGGTGAGGTATTGGTTATGGGTTGACCTGCTAACCCCAAAGTTAGCAATTTGAACTCACCAGCTACTCTGTGGGAGAAAGAGGAGACTGTACTCTCCCGTGAGGATTTAGCAGTAGTTCTCAACCTGTGAGTCGCCTAAGGCCATCAGAAAACACGTTTTTCCTAAAGTCTTAGGAACCGAGGCACCACTCCCCTCTCCATCTCCAGGCCGGTCTGCCCACATGCAGATACGCCCACATATGAGTACCCAGTGGGAAGACTGTTACCCATGCTACACTATGCTTCTTTTTTTTAAACATTTTATTAGGGGCTCATACAACTGTTATCACAATCCATACACACATCAATTGTGTAAAGCATATTTGTACATCATTCTCAAAGCTACACCATGCTTCAAGACAACATTTCATTTATTTGTCATTAAAAATAAATATTTCACAATACATAATCACACATGGTTTTTGTGATGAATCACTGTGATTTAATTATGTTCAATTTGTAACAATGAAAATACATCCTGCCTTTCAGATATTGACATTACAATTCATAATACTAGCAAAATTACAGTTATGAAGTAGCAATGAAAATAATTTTATGGTTGGGAAGTGTACTAAAGGGTCGCGGCCTTAGGAAGGTAGAGAACCACTGCTTTACAGCCTTGCCAAGCCTAGGGTGCCCTTCGCCTCTGTCCTACAGGGTCACTAAGAATCAGAATTGACTCAGTGGCAGTTGTTCTAGTTTATTGATTTTAGATTCCAAAGTTTGTTTTAGCTACAGGATCTCTTATTTAGGGTGAAACCCAATCTTTGAAAGAGAAGTGGGTTTCTCTGGTCAAGCAGAGTCAAGGCGAGCTTTGAACCTCTCATGGGGCTTCCTCTCCTCAGGGGGTACCTCTATAAGGGACAATTTGAAACCGCTGGTCTAGAGGAGTCTAGAGGAGCTCTTCTGAACATCTAGACCTCAGTATCTAGATTTTTGTAAAGATGGAGAAATATGCTTAGTCTTTGCCTGATCCCAAACTTAAAACTTGGCCTTTTGAATGCATTCTCTTCAGAACAATTCAAGATCCACTCTTCTACATAAATTCTGGAAGATTGGTGTTTAGGTGTGTTTGGGGGTTCTGTAGAAGGTGCAAATATGATCAAGTCCCTACCTTGGAGAGACTGAACCCTGTGGCCCTTGCTATTTTAGTTTATTGTTTGCCACTACCTTCCCTTTGGCGTCTTAGTGGCACTGTGGGCTAGGCATTGTGCTGCTAAGGCCAAGGTTGGCAGGCCAAACTCACCGGTTACTCCAAGGGACACAAATGAGGCCATCGAGTCCCAGAAAGTTTTGCACACTCAGAACCCTTATGTAGTGCCCCTGTTAGTTGATATTGATGCAATGGTACTGTCCCCACCCTACCCCTTAACTTTGGGGACTTGCATTTTCAAAACAAAGGCACAGTGGCTCAAATTTTGCCTAAGGAAAACAAGCACATGATTAGGATGTTACATCATGGGGCATAAGACTTAAGTAATGAGTTAGAGGTTACAAAAATGGTTTCATTTAACATTTTTATTTCACTGATAATTTAGAGACAAGGGCTTCATTTTATAATTACTTTTGACGTTCTAACAGAGTCCAAGTCCTTGGGAACTGCTTTTTCCGCTCTCTCTTTCTACTTCTCTGTCTTTCCTTCCTTTTCTCATCTCCTTGCTTTTTCCTGCCTCTTCCATCCTTTTTTTCCTTTCTTCTATTCTGGTAATTGAGGCACAATTCTCATACCATAAAATATTTTCATCTAAAATGTACAATTTAATAGTGTATTCTCAAAGTTGCTCAGCATCACCATGATTAAGTTAAAAAAAATTAACCACCTCCAATCCAAACTTTGTAGCCTTCAGTTAATTATCCATCCCAAACCTCCCATTTTCCTACCTGTACATAACACCAGTCTACTTCCTGTTTCTGTAGATTTGCTTATTCTGGAATTCTGGTGTAAATGGAATCACATCGTCTTTTGTGACTGACTTCTTTCTCTTAGCAAAATGCTTTCAAGGTTCATTCACCTTTCAGCATGCCGCAGTACTTTGTTCCTCTTTATGGCTAAATATGATTATAGTTTATGGATTTCAAAACACTTTATGATTATAGCATTCTTTGTGTATGTGAAATGATGTCTACTTGTTTTGATTTGCATTTCCTAAGATGATAATGATAGACGTCTTCTCATGTGTTTATTGGTCATTCACATATCACTTTCGGATCAATGTCTATCGGATCCTTTGCTCATTTAAAAATTACATTGTCTTTTTATTATTGAATTGCCAGATTTCTTTATATTTCTAGATACGTTTTTTTCTTTGATATATTTTTTATCAGTATTTTAACCTATTCTGTGAGTACTCATTTAATTTTCCTGATAATGTCACTTGAAACACTAAAGATTGTAATTTGGATGAAGTTCAACTTACCTATTTTTTCTTTTGTTGCTTGTGCCTTTGGTGTCGAATCTAAGAACCCATGACCAAAGCCAAGGTCACCAAGATGTACCCTATGGTCTTCAGCTCTGTGACACAGCAGTTAAAGGGCTCAACGGCTAACTGAAAGGAGATTGGCTCTACAGAACGACAAGAGCTGACCACCTTGTTTCCATCAAGATTAAGTCTTGGAACATCTGTGCTGCAGTTTTGCTGTGAGTCCAAATGGTTCTTGGACTCAGTTCTTCCATTTTAGATATACTTCACGAATTTGGAGTTAATATTTTTTGTACATCTATGGTTCTTATTTTCATGATTTCTTTATTCTTTCACTTTTAGATCTTGAGAAATGCAAGAATCAAATTTGCTAAGGAACATTAGCGGACTAGCCTGAACATTTTAAGAAGGTGGCTATCAGAGTGCTGAAGAGAGCACGGGGCGGACGATGGAAATAGTTCATTTTGTTTGTACATGGATGTGCCATGATCTCCATATTGAAGGGCTCCTGGATAAAGTTATGGTCAAGCAATATTCAAAAATTCACCTCTTCCTCCCTCTGGCAAATAAAAACTTCTTCAGTTTAATTTATGAATATTCATACCTTATTTCCATTTTTGCTATACACGTCAGTTCGACCAGTGCTGCTTACATAACCAGCTTTTGTTTTCTATTTAAAAAAAAAGAAGCAAAACTGATTTCTCCAGGCTTAGAGTTATATGCGCGTGCGCGCGTGCGCGCGCGCGCGCACACACACACACACACACACACGGTGCCACATCTACCCAATATACTTATGTGTACAGATGCCCCTGCAATTCCCAGCTTCTCACATTTACCTTTCCCATCATGTTCATATCAAGGCTTCTCAGTGATTTTTTTCATAGGCACGTTTCAGCATGGGAGCAATCTGGATGATAAGAAAGGGAAAAAAAACCCCAAAACCTCACACTGAAAGGGAAAGGCAAGATAGCACACTGGAGTATTTAGTCGTGCCTCTGTATGTTAGTATTTTTTTTAATGTAAGATTCAGCGACGGAGTAGGCATAATGCATAATTATCACATTGGGATGCTAAACACAGACACTGCATTCACTCTGAGCTTAGAGAGAGATCTGGTTCATGGAAAAATGCAGGTTTTGCATTTTTCTAACAAAATAAGTGAGTGGGGGTGGAAGGAGACTGACATTCTGAGGCTCATTTCAGAATACTAATGTCTTCCCAGGCGGGGGCAGTGAGGGCCGGTCTCTGCTGCATTACGCCAACAGTGAAGTGAGGATTCCCCTCCCTCTCTTATGGCACCCACCCAAGAGATATTCTCGATTTACCAGAAAGTGATTCTTTTGCAACTCCATGAAGAAAATGTGGTCCAAGTCCAAACCAAAGTCATTCTCATGAGGTTGTTGTAGGACAATTAACTATCAGCTGGTGTGGTCCTGGATATAAGGGCACAGGAGTGCGGAGGAGAAGTCAGTGCGGATTTGTGGGGGCGAGGGGTGTGGGTGGTGAATAAGGAGAACGATTTTGAAAAGCAAAAGGGAAAAGGGAGAGAGCATGCCCCACGAGAGGACAGACTCTACCCTTGCAGAGCAGCTGCTGCGGGCACTGGGCAGAAGCCTTGTGACGATCGCATATAAAGTGTTAGCCCCTCTGACAAGTGGGTGTCATTACTCTTTAAGGAGTCATTACCCAACATGACTTGCTCAGGGTCACCCAACCTGTAAGCGGTCTCGTACAGGGTTTGGATCAGATCCTCTGAGTCTTTTCTCAGCACCAGGCGCTGGGAATGCCATCATACAGGCACAGAGCCAGGGGTGACTCTCACTTCCCGGTGCATCAGCTTTGGGAGGACATACGTCCGGAATGCTTTTTAAAATCAAGGGTGGTGGGACTTTGTCTTGCTTCTTTCAGACATACCTTCAAGAAAGACCAAGCACAGAGAAAGACATCACGTTCAGTAAAAGTGAATCCAACTCACTGCCATGCAGTCAATGCTAACTCATAGTGAGCCCCTGTGGCTTCCTGAGACTGGAAATGTTTACACTAACAGAAAGTCCAGTCTCTCTCAATGGACCTGCTGGTGGTTTTGAACTGCTGACCATGCAGATTACAGAGCAATGAGTCACCACTACACCACCAGGGCTTCACCTAATAAAGATGAAGGCGAGTGAAAATGAGGAAAACCCTCTATGAGATGGGGTGACACAATAGTCTCAACAATGGGCTCAAGCAGACCCAAGATGCTGTAGATGGCACAGAAGGAGGCGGGGCGCTGTTACACTTGTTCCCTAAGAGTCAGATTGACTTGACAGCAACTAGCCATATTCAACTCTACTTCCCATCATTCCTGACCTACCAGGCAACACAGAAATTGAGAATCACGGTTTAGGATCAATGGTTTCCAAACTTGCTGATGTTCAGAATTATCTCATGTTTCTGGACCCCGCTCCAGATCTAATGAGGCACAATGCCTAGAAATGAAATGGTCATTTCCAACTGTCCTAGAGTACCTTGAAATCTACCCCAAATAAATGTGGGAGAAAGATGAGACTGAATGAGCTCATAGTCATGTGCAGTCTCAGAAACCTTCAATAGGACACTATGAGTCAGAACGGACTTGTTGGCAACAACAAGAGAGACATTCAACAATATCTGTTAGATGAGTGATTACTTAATAAGTTACCTAATAGTTTTTGTATCTACCTACCTGGTGACTGTGAGTTTCTTGTTGCCTTAATTTATTTTTATTGTGTGTGTGTGTTTTACCATGGCCATTATTTGAGAGTTTAGTTTTCCTTCATAGGATGATAATGAAGGTCAATGGTCCTTTTCTAGCTAGGAATTCTTCACAAACCCAAAGAACATTCGCAGTTGACTAGGACTTGTGCAAAGACAGGGTCTCTGGGTGGTGCATATGGTGAATGGCCTTGGTTGCTAATTCGGGGGTTAGAGGCTCAAGTCTGCGCCAGGACACCACAGAAGAAAGGTTTGGCCATCTCTTCCCCAAACCCATCTATTAAAAAGCCTCAGCAGCACAGTGCTACTCTGACACATTTCAGGTTACTCAGTGCTGGAGTCCAGTTCTGTAGAAAGACAAGCACATGGATTTGGCACTAGTGGGAGGATGCACACATGGATTTCCTTCCCTGGCATTTCTGGCTCTCGTTTTATTCCAATCTAAACCATAGTGTTAAAACCGACCTCAACTAACTCTCTCTCTCTCTCTCTCTTTCTCAGAGTTAAACATCAGTCTTTGTTTTTGTTTTATTAAGCCTCTTTTCATTAGCATTTCTATTGCATAGTGCGGTGATTAGTAGACTCTTGCTGATTTTCCTAAGGTGGCCCAAAGTCCAAATCATCGTGGCTTCTCAGTAGTGGAATGGGGTGGAAGATGGAGCACGGTAAGTAGATGAACTTAGTTTTCATTAATTCCATTGGGAATATGATTTAATGTTAATTTGTTTATGTGCTTTTGATTGGGTTGTGCTCATTAGGATGATTTAAATGTTGCATGATTTGGTTCCAGAGTAATTAAAGTGCTTGATGAAATGGTGCGATGGTTTACCCATATTTTCTTCCTTCATCCATTCACTAGCTTTCTATCGAGGCCTCTTTGCTGTCTCATTCTGATCTCATACAAACAAGTGATTGGAGATATGTGACAAGATTCAAAATACTGGCGTTCCCCAAACTTAGGAGTGCTTCAGCCAAGACATAATTATTGGTGTAATAAAACCAAGAAAATCTAGTTGAGAACCACCTCCTTTTTAGTATCCAAGGGATTCAAGATGATATTTCAGTCTTAGTTCATTTTCCTTTCTGCATCTATTATTCCATTATTATAAAATGTCACTTCGCCTATAAACTATTTTGCATTGCTGTCAAAATCTATTTGGTTCAACTTTTAAGTCAGGAGTATAAGGGACTGAACATTACTGTCTGGGCCAAAGGAATTTCCCAAGCTACAGTGTTTGCTGGTTTGACAAATACCCACATTCTTTTGAAGGCAGCTTGAGAACAGACATTCATATAGAAAACAAAAACAAAATACAAAAACACATACTTATGCAACAGGTGAACTCTGACACACTTGGGTCTGATGGGCACTCCCTTTTGCATATTAACTGAACTTTAAAATTGCTGCTAGAATGGATTTGAGTGGAAGAAAGAAGGCAAAAACAATCTATATAGTTCATGGGACAATTAGTCACCTGAGAGAATGGCTAACTACTTGAAGTAGATGAAAAATCATTCTTCAAAAGTGCTGACACCCAGGAGATGAATCAGTTTTGCCACATTATCTTGGCCTGCTCCACTTCCCCACCCACCATTTCAAATTCAGTGACATTTTCTTTATCATCCATCTTTCAAAACTGCCATCCGATATCCAGCTGCTTCCCTACCATGTCCAATGCCAGCACATCTGGTGGAAGCACCAATTCTTGCCTTCTCCTCCCACAGCTTCTTCCTGAACAGAAACTCATTAAATGGATTTTCTCCGTGCAGTGTGATGAGCCAGTTACCCATAGTATGTTTTGCCCACAATCTGTAAAAGAGGACTTGATTAAAGTGCCGCTATTCCTAGCACGAGAACCAGGTTTTGTATCAGGAAGAATAAGAAAACTGACAAACTGATAAATACAGCTTACAAGAGAGCTTCAAAAACAGTGAAAAAAATCCATTATTTTTTAATTCCATTAACTTCAGAAATCCCTTCTTCTGTCAGAGTTCATGCTTATAGATGGATAGTACGACTGATAAACGTTCACTCTACAATCAGCCAGGTTGCATTTTACCATAAAAGAAATCCTCTGTATTTCATATGCTTGTAGCACATGACTTGTATGCATAGACATAAACCAAACCAAATCCACTACCGCAGTCAATTCTGACTCATGGCTACCCTAGATATGGTTTCTGAAACTGTCATTCTTTATGGCAGCATATAATCTCATCTTTCCCTTGTGAATCAACTGGAAGGTTTGAACACCAATACTTAGGTTAGTAATCCACTGTCTAACCCGTAGTGTCACCATGCTCCCTTGTGCATAGAAAGAATTAAATTTATTTTTAAGAAATCCATGATTCTTAAAAGAACCCAGCTTTTAATAAACAAGATAGAGTATCAAAGCCTTTACGGGTATAAACACTTCTGATGAAATTCTCACCAGTTAATCGATTTTGTTTATTTTTATAAAGGACATTTGGCGTTGGCGAGGTTTTTCCATGCTAAATCCGTCATGGATGATAGTCTGACCTTTCTTAGAACTCTAGACCACCCTTTGGATTGTGTCATGGTCACTTGTCATCTTTTAGTAAAGACAACAGAAGAGCACCAATGATTTATGGGAAGCACCACACCGTTCTCTACTGAATGAATCGTCTGCAGTTCAGGCTACCTGGTTGCTAGAAAATAAAAACATGGTCAAATAGCCACAGGCTGTGTAATACCCTCTTTGAACAACTCCCCCCGGGCATCCCCCCCCCAAATAAAAAACACCCCGACACAAACCAAACAAAGCAAATAAAACCCAAACAAACCAAAAACAGACTAAATTTCCCCGGGAGAACAGAAACCTTGGAAGGAGGCAGCCTGCAAAACCTTGCAAAGCCTAGAATTTTAGATGCCCCTTTCTTTCTATGCTTGACCTGAGTGAAGGTAGACCTGACCCACCATAGTGTTTCCCACAGCCGCATAAGCATTTGAAAGCTGGATGACAACGAATCAGGAAGACAGCAAAGTAACTGACATATTTAGAATATTGACTATCTTGGATGGCCAGAAAAACAAACATATCTGTCTTAGAAGCACAGCCTGAATGCTCCTTAACATTGAGAATGGAGAGACTTTGTCTCATGTACTTGACATATAGTCAGGAATGGTCAATCCCGGAAGAAGGGCATCGTGCTTGGGGAACAGAGGGTCATTGAAAAGGAGGAAGAGCCCCCTGCCCCCTCCCTCCCAGGAGATGGGCTGACTCAGTGACTGCACGATGGGCTCAAACATAGCAATCATAGTGAGGATGGCACAGCACTGGGAAGCGCTTCCTCCTGTATGCAGGGAACCCTGGTGGCATAATGGTAACGCATTGGGTTACAATCTGCAAAGGCAGCGGTTCGAAACTACCAGCCCCTCGGTGGGAGAAAGACTTGACTTCAAATCCCTTAAAGAGTTACTGTCTTGGAAACTCACAGAGACCGTTCTACCCTGTCCTAGAGGGGCCGTATGAGTTGGCATTGACTTGATGGCAATAACTCTGGGTTTGGTTTTGTTCTTTTTGTATGTGGAGATGAGCCAACTGAAGTCACCTAACAACAACAACAACAACAACAACAATAACAACAACACAGGCTTTACCTGTTTTGTTAATCAGTTTCTCGCTGAAAAGCAAATGAGATGGGAGAATTTGGGCTTAGAGACATTTCACTTGTGTAGTCCCAAGGTCTAGACCCAACCTTGGTTGATGGAGATCAACAGATAATGCAAGAAAGAAGCACGGCTGCCCTACCACCTGAACTACGGAGAGAAGCGAAGGTGACTCTATTGACACACACAGTCCCATGGAAGATAATGGGCACATGGTGATTGCTCAATGAGCCTGCTCTTGCACGCACATCATTCCCTGATGGCGTTAAACCGTTGGGGAAAGAAAGGAAGGTGGCAGAGAGGGGACAGTAGGTCTTTTCAGGTGGTCCTAGCCAGAAGGAAATTCTGCAATGTTTCACTCGAGTTTAGCTGCCAAGAGGCAACAGACCTCTCTATTGTAATCACATCATTTGAAAAGGTGGTTTTGTACTAGGAACCGTTGTCTTGATAAATCCTGGAACTGATGAAAACCTCCTGGCAAGGAACTTACAGTAATTGAATAGATCCCCAGGCTGGCTGCCATGGAGAGACAGAACCCCAGACTCCCATTTGGCAGGGCACCAGGGCAGGACAGCCTCGCTGCCCCCAAGCTTGACACTACACTCTTCCAGTAAAGGAACTTCACTTTCCCATTTTACAGGAACTATCACCTTCAGTTTCCCGTGTGCTGGGAATCCACTGAGCAAGCTCTCTTGCATAGGATAGACTGCGATTTAACGTGGATTTTCATTTCTGCCTCAGCAGAATGGGTTTTCTGCATAAATCACATTTTTGTGTGTGCTTGATTTTTTGCTGACCACTTAGCCATGTAATAAATGATCTTTAGAGGCAAAAGATGAATCTTCTGCTCATTTGATTCATCAATTCTATGAACAAAAATAAATGAATAAAAGAGCGAGGCTTATTTAGCAATTTATTCTCAGAGTCATCAGTGTGGTCTGGGGAAGGGTGACGGCAGTTGGGCTGCCTGTGCAACGGCTCTGATTGGAGTTCCTTGTGTGCCCCACTCCATCATTTTCCTTTCCTTTCCTTTTTTGACTGTTTATTAAATAAATACACTTATTTATACTGTATTTTATATTTTTATTTTTTTAAACACTTTGATTAGCACTTCATCCACATATCATAAAATCCAACAGTACAATCACATGAAGAAGTTGTACAATCATCACTACAATCAATTTTAGAACTTTTTTCTTCCTTATACCCATTCATGTAATTTTTTTTAATTGTGGCAAAAACATATCCAACAAAACATTCTCCAGTTCAACAATTTCTACATATATGATTCCGTGCCATTGGTTATACTCTTCCTGTTGCACAACCACGATCGATATCTTTTCCAAATTATTCCACAGCTGTTAACATAAGCTCAATGCCCTCTGC
>NW_022103904.1:3261919-3263288 GCF_000313985.2 Echinops telfairi
TCTTGGATTGGGGCTAGAATTAAGTGGGAGCCCAGAATCCATCTGTTTGTCCATGGGTTTACTTTGGCAGTCACATTATGACAAAAACCCAAACCCAGGAACAACAAAACCAAATAAAAACACCTCCCCACCCCCAAAAAAAGAAGAAAAAGAAAACATTGTCAATCATCTCCCAGGGGTATAAGGAAAAGGCACTGATAATATCAATAATTTATCCATTGAAATAGAATTTACGGTACTGTTGATATGAGGAGTTTACTTGAGTATAGTCCAACTGTGAGCTGCCATCCATGAGCTGTTCCTTTGTACAGACTGATTTTTTAACTGATTGAGCTCTGTTTACACTGAGCATGGGGGTTGGTGCTGGAAGATTCCTTGTACCATTTCCTACTAGTGAAGACACTTGCTTATCAGATTAATACCTGTCATATTAATGCAAAGGGAGCATTGAGGTACTAAATATATTGTAGTTATGGGTTCTCTTTCATTGGACACCAGGAAGCCAGGGGTCCCATTCAAGGTCCAAGGACTGCCATTTCCACAGTCTTGGGGTGGTCATCCCTTGCTGCCTCTCCCGTCAGGGTATTTCAGTACTAAGTCCAAGGTTACAGGTCGTTTTGAGGCAGGGCCCAGTTCATTCAGTCGGGCTTTCATGTTGAGTCCTTCAGGTGTGACCTTAGGGGACACCATGTTCCCTATATGACCAGCATCTAAGGTCATCATAGGGCTTAGTCCATGGTGCACCAAGGGTTGTGTAGAAACTTATTCAAAGTGTCTACCCAGGAACATAGAATTAGGGTTTTTTGGTAAGTTTCCTACAATTATTGTTTCTCATCCCTCCCTGGTGTGAGGTTGCTCCGCCCCCATTTACCCACCATATCCATCAATGGCAATATCAGTGCCTCCTCTGAAATGCAGATGTTCCCCTCTCCTGGTCTACTTGATTTTCCAGCAAGGCTCTCCCCTCATTCCTGGGGAGGGCTGGTTCATTTGTCACAGCCTTGTCTCACTGTTGTACAGCACAAAGGGAACGGTTTTCTCCCTCTTCCCCCTTCTTGAAGGGGTGACCCAGCCAATGTGAAGTCCCCTCTTTCAAAGTGGCTCTTATGAGTGTACATACGGGGGGTGATGTATGATAGCTCCATCACTGTCCCCTACAAATTCTATTAGTATATAATCTTCTCCCTCTTAATTTCTGCTGTGTGATTGGCTTAGACTTTTTAAAGATTTAACCTCTCTCCTAACATCAATTTTTCTTCTTTCCTTCCATTTCTTTCTTCTTCAAAAAATATTAGTTGTCAACCCCCAAAACTGATTAAAGAATCCACTGAAGGGACAGTGACTGAAAGCTTGAATTGATCATCTAGTC
>NW_022103904.1:3264434-3265643 GCF_000313985.2 Echinops telfairi
TAGCAGAAGGAGATGTCGTTGGCTCTGCCGCCGTCTTCATGAGGGTGGGTGGGTGGGTGGAGTCCAGTTGTCAAAGCTACGGTGTCCGTCCATCTCCTGGAGCCGTTCTCTCCTTATTGACCTGCTACTAATGTTGGTGTCTTTTTCTAGCAATGGAGTTTTCTTGATGGTGTGTCCAACGGAATGGAGTCACATTCCTAGTATCCTGTCTGATGATGGTGTCTGCAGCTTCTTGGGGCTGCACCGGGCTGGCCTTTCCTGCCAATGCGAGAATGCTTTGCTCTGCTTTGTTAGTTGCTGTGTGTGGGGGTGTGCTCTCTCCCTCTGAGATTTGGCACCGGTAAGGCATCCGTCAGCATTCTGAGACAGCAGCCTAAGGAGAAGCAGCGCTAATTCCTTCCTACTGTGGGGGTACTGTGACTGCACTATCCTACCTCCTGATGAGGTGCTCTTCTGGGCGATTAGCACCCAGAAAAGCAGTGTGGATCCTTCCTCATGAAGTTTCCCAGAGACACTCGGGTCCTCAGCTAGTTCATCGGAGAGGGCAGGAGGTGGCCTTGCACCACAGGTCTGCAGACATGTTCCATTGCTTGCATGTTAACAGTGCGGTGGGCTGCTTTACTTCCGTGCATCTCACATGGATGCTGAATTTGCCACAAGGAACCCTGATTAGAAGTACGTCACAAACCAGAAAAAAATATATATCTGAAGTTCATTTCCCTGGCAAAATGAAAAATGTGACATTTAAAATGTTTGAAATAATTATAAACTCCCAAGAACTTGCAGAAATAAAATAGAAACCGCACAGGAAAGGCCCCTTATTTCCACCACCTTGCTTCCCTCCAATGGTAACATGTCACTGTAAACACAGGACCAGGAAAATGACAAGGTTTGCATGGCAAGGAAGTCAAAATTCATGAAATATCCACTTAGGATTTGGAGTTAGGGTCCACTGTTTGCTTCAAGACTCATTATAAACCAGCCACATTAAAAAGAAAGAAAGAAACGAGGCACGTATGGCTTGACACAGACCCATCATGATGAAGAAGGGACCCAGGACACATCATCCCAGGCCACCTTGGGTTCTAGGAGCCAGTTCTATGAAAAAACTGGCCAGCCACTCAGGAAGAAGGGCTTTCAGAAATAACAGAAACTTCAACAATCATAGTCACCGACAGTAAGTCTTCCTGCAGGCTAACTCAGCATGGG
>NW_022103904.1:3266208-3267594 GCF_000313985.2 Echinops telfairi
GGACTGGACTTTCTTTACATTCAGTGGTAGTCTGTACTGAAGGTTTGTCATCATTGAGCATCACCAGTAAATGGTTCAAGTCCTCATGGCTTTCAACGAGCAAGGTTGGATCATCTGCACATCACAGGCTATTTATGAGCCTTTCTTCAATCCTGAAATCACACTTTTCTTCATACAGTCTGATTACCTGATTATTTTCTCAGGTTACAGATTGAACAAGTATGGTGAGAGGAGACAACTCTGGCACACACATTTTCTGATTTTTAAACCATGCAGCATTTCCTTGGCATGATATTTATTTGCAACAATAAAAAAAAAATTCCCGGTAGAAAAAGATGTTTTTGGCTAACTGATTTGTTTCTGGCATCTTTTTTATAGGATCTGCCTCTGATATTTTGAAAACTATATTGGCTTAGTGAAACTTAGCAAGAATGGGTGTCCTAGGAGGTGACCCACTCCCAAAGCTAATAGCCATCGAAAACTCTCTGAAGGGCAGTTCCCCTCTGTTACACATTGGGTTCCATGTGCCTGACTATACTCCCCAGCCTGGTTTCCATGTGTCTGACTATACTCCCCAGCCAGGGTTCCATGTGCCTGACTATATTCCCCAGCCAGGTTTCCATGTGCCTGACTATACTCCCCAGCCGGGTTTCCATGTGCCTGACTATACTCCCCAGCCGGGGTTCCATGTGCCTGACTATACTCCCAAGCACCTGGTTAGGTTTTTGGTTTTACCCAGGAGATAACAGCACAATGTAATCGATGTGCTTTTCTCACACGGGGAATTCAGAGCTCAGGCCAGTGTTTAATTCCCAGTTCTGTTCCTCACCAGCAGGTGGACCATGAGCAAGTTACTTGAACCACCCCTAGCCTTGGTTTTCTTATCCATAAAATGGGAGCAATAATGGCACCTAAGAGTAAATGCCAGTTGATTAGAAACTCTTGGGTATGCAGTGCATTCTCAATAAATTTAGTTGCTTTTATTAATAATGACCCCTGGTTTATCTGGGCAATCATTTCATTGTATTCCATTTCTGGTAGTTACTTTCAACACTGGCCCAGGTAATTTTGGAAATATGTAGCCCTGCGGTTAAAAAAAAAAAAAGTAGCTAGCAGCATGAGCATAAAGTGGTCATTCATTTTGTTAAACATTGCAGTTATTCTTTTTAAACGGCAACTGTTTAACATCCCATAATAAATTATCAATCACTGTGTAAAACTGACAGGTCATTAACTATGATGACTGGTGGCAAGTTATTTGCATCATAAATGTGTGTAAAATTGAATCTAAGAATACTTTCAGTCAGTATCTTAAAGTCTAAAGTTAATATAACTTAGATCCTTATAACTAGTGGAAAGTTAGTATAACTATAGTTATCTGGTTAT
>NW_022103904.1:3269083-3284237 GCF_000313985.2 Echinops telfairi
AAATAAAACATTCAGCATGGTGGTTGGCACATGATATGGCCTAAAAAAATAGTCTATCTTCTATCAACTATTATTAGAGTCTCATACACTACTGTCAGAAGCTTAATGTTCTATAGACTTATAGTAAAATTAAACGGCAGTAATGATAATGCTTAGTCAAAAGCCTTAAAAATGTACTCTATTTTTTAGGAGGAAACTGCTTCATGAAAGTAATCTGACATGTGCACAAACATTTTTGTATTGACAGGGTCATAATAATAAAATATTCCATGTAAACTAAATGTTCAACCATAGAGAAATGAATCTAAATTTATTATGAAACAGCTCAATGGTGGGAGAAATGCGGCTATTAAGATTATGCGTCTTAAAGAAGCTTTAATGACATGTAATATGCTCAAGAAATAACATTAAATTTTTAAAAGTGTAATATAAAATTATACACAGAGTATCATAATTATGTAAAAACACAAATATAGAAAACCATCAAGGAAGCACACAGCATTTTCAAAGTTTTTGTTTCTGGGAAATAGGACCAGGAATAAAATACAGTGTGCTGTGTTTACTCTTTCTACTAAACCAAAACTCAAACTCACTGCCATTGAGTGGATTTTGACTCACAGTGACCCTATAGGACCGGGTAGAACTGCTCCTGGGGGTTCTGAGACTGCAACTCTTCACAGGAGTAGAAAGCCTTGTTTGTCTCCGATGGAGAAGCCGGTGGTTTTGAATGGCTGACCTTGTGGGTTAGCAGCTGGACTTGTAACCACTACTCCACCAGAGCTTCCACCTTTTCTGTAGTAAATCTATATTGCTTTTTCTACAATTAAGATAAAACCTGAATTCAGAAAAAAATTACTTGGGCTAGCATAGTGGAACATATTACTTGCTCCTCACAAAAGGTAAAATATGTTCGAAGATCGCTGAGAGGAAACAAGAGCAAAGAAAACAGTGTGAGACACAAGCAGAAATATGTTTATATCTTTTATTTTACTTATCCTATGTGATGGCTAAGATGTTTTTGTCACCGGGGCTGGACCAGGATTCTCAGTGGTTTCAGAGTCAAGATCTAGTAATTCCTATGACATGACATAACCCAATGTAATCACTTTTGTAATAGAATTTGCTTTGAGCAGCCAATCAATCGTAAGAAAATTAAGGTGGGATGCAATACCCTTACTGAAATCAAAGACCTAAGCCTGTCAATTGAAAGGAGCTTCCCTGGGTCTATGGCCGGATTCCCATATAAATGGACTCCGTGGAAAAGCTTGTTTGCTTTTTTTATGGCAACTGGTTCCTGTTCAGGCTTCTGGTTGTTTGGACTTGAGCCAGTGGCCTGCCATATTGGCTGATGATCCTGGGAATCATCAGTAGTCTCTCTTACCTGCCAACATTGGATCTATTTGCTTCTGCAGCCAGAAGCCTACCATCTGACATACTAATGTTGGATTCATCAGCTCCTGTAGCTACTCAAGTCGTGAGAAACCTCTAACCAGATATCTGACCCAGACTTGAAAACTGACTGCCTCAATAATTGTGCGAGCCATTTATTTGATGTAAACATCTAGCTTTATCTATCCACCATCTATCTATCTATCTATCTATCTATCTATCTATCTATCTATCTATCATCTATCTATCATCTAGAGATCTATCGTGTGTGTGTGTGTGTGTGTGTTTACTTTTGCTACCAAACCAAAAAAAACCCCCTCAGTCTCATAGGGTGGATTTTGACTCATGGCGACTCTATAGGACAGGGTAGAACTGTGCATGTGTGTTTCCAAGATTGTCACTCTTCACAGGAGTAGAAAGCCTCATCTTTCCCCCAGGAAGCAGCTGGTGGTTTTGAACTGATGACATAGACAGATAGATATGGATATAGATGAAGTTATAGAAATAGATACAGATTATATATAGATGATATAGGTATGGGTATAGATGATATTGATATAGGTATTGATTATACAAATACAGACAGAAAGTCACTATGAGGTCAGACCCAATTTGAAAGCACACGACAACAACAGTGCATGTATACAAGCCCCAGTGATTTTGTTTTTCAAGAGAACCCAGCCTAAAAATCTCTAATTACAAAGGAGTCTCTAGGTGGTGGAAATGGTCTGGCCCTAGTTACTAACTTATAGGTCGGGAGTTGGAATCCATCCAGAGGCTTCTCAGAAAGCAGGCACAGTGATCTGCTCCCGAAAGGTAACCCCCTGAAAACCCGCTAAAGCAGTTCTTTTCTGAGACACACGGAGGGACCGTGAGTAAGAACGGACTGGATGGCAACTGGCTTGTTTTTGGTTATCCTGAGACATGACAGCTGAATTTGCACCTACAAGTGAGTTTCTGATGGTAACTCGATCAGTCAGTCAGTCAGTCAGTCAATCAACAGTGCTCATTGAGAATAGACTCTGGGGCTGACTCTGAGCCATGATGGTAAGAATTCCATGTTGAGCACAGCAAGCTACAACTTTTCTCCCATGGAGGTTTCAACTGAATGAGTATTTAACAATTCGAGATGATGGTCTCAACAAAAACCCAGGCCCTGATGTAAAACGTACAAATTTAACAGAATTGTTTTTCAATGGAAACGAACAAACAAACCCCTATTTAAAAAGACCTATCCATTAGGAGAAATTTTAGATTAAATTTTTATTTAAAAAATTTTATTTCCAAGTTTGTATTTTTATTTTAACAATATATGGAGAGCTCTTACAATCCATAGTTCCATTAGATCAGGCATAGTTGTACAATTGTTGCCATCATCATTTACAATCCATTGTCTATTTTCTTGAACTCGATATCAGTTCCCCTTTATCCCCTCTAAAAGAAAAGCAAGATTTTCCAAAGCGTCTGAGATGCTGGTGAAGTAGACAAGGCTGGAAGAAATGTTTAACGTGGGTCTTGGGGAGGGAGTTGATGTTTGAGAATCCCAGCTGGGTCCCAGGTCACACAGAATGCCATTGTTTCTTCTTAGAAATGGCTGCTTTTGTTCACTAACTCCCCCACCCCACCCAAGACAGAATAGACAAACAGTTACAGTCAGTCCTGGCGTATGTACTGTTCCTTTGTAAGCACCATTATTTCTTCATTTGCTAGCATTTCTACCACTTAACAGCGTTGATAAGGATAATTAAGCAGTGAAAATAACTCAAAGAAAACATACAAATGAGGCCTTTACTCCAATGGCATAATGAGCTCCTCTCTCTCTTTGCCTCACATTAAACACACACTCACAGATATGCATTTATCTGCGTATACATATTTCCGTGTATAATCATACAGATACACTTTTTGATAAATGAAAAGACTGGGACTCACGGAGGCATGTTTGTTAAAAGGCGAATGAAGGCACCATGTTAGTATTACATGAAAAGTAAAATAATTGAGACGATTTATGAAACTTGAGGGGCTTACAAAATTTGTCTGTAAATTTGGATTCTAATTATAAACATTTGAGAAAGGTTTATTTGAAATAACAATTCTACTACCCAATGTTTCAACCAATTTCAGTCTTGCTTTTTGGGAAGACCATTAAGAGCCAGAAATGCATGACAAAGCAGAGCCAGGAGAGACTCTTGTCCGTCCCCTATGTTTCAGAGCAGAACCACGCTCCATAGAATTTTCAGTGATGGTGATATTTTGAAAGAAGGCTACTCAGATGTTCTTCTGAGGTACCTCTGGGTTGACTTGAATGGACAACATTTTGATGAGTGGCCAAGAACTTGATTGTTTACACTGCTCAGGGGCTCCATCACCAGGATGTACCTGCTAGTTAGCTAGGGCAGTAGCCCTGGGCACTATTGGTCATTAATCTCCGTTAATCTCCATCTTCTTACCTTCTACACATCCCTACCATACGAAACATGACTCCTAGCCTTACCCACCACTGTGCATTAGAAATAGAGGTGCTGTGAGTTAGACAGTGGGCTGCTCACCTTGAGTTTGCCATTTAGACCCCCTAGCTGTGCGATGTGAGAGAGGTGGCTAGTCCCACAAGGATTTACTGTTTCAGAAACCCTGTATAGGGTCCTTACGAGTTGAAATGAACTCTAAGGCAGTGGGTGTGTCTATATTGATGTGGTATAATTACAGAAAAATGAAGTAATAGTGAAAATAAAAGGGAAGGAGGCAGAGAGAGATCAGAAAATTCTAAAAAGTTTCACAATTTCAGGGCAAAGTTGTCTGATTCAGAGACTCTTTGGGGCCAAGAGTCGGAACCTGTCTGTGGTCCTAAAAACAATGGTGCTTTCAAGTGCTGTATAGAATACACCTTCACAATGATTGTTTTACAAGTCTTAGCGAAATTGTTAATTTTATTGTGCACCTACAGTTGAAGTTAAGAGTAGTGAGAAATACATTTTGGAGTACTGGGTATTAAAGCAATGGTACACACACACACACACACACACACACACCCCTCTATAAACTAATTATCTGAAACTCAGGATGATGGTGTCCTCTGTGACTCAAACTGGGTTTGGGGTGGGGTGGGGAGGAGAAAAAATGCTTTAGATTTTAAAAAAAGAAGGAAAGAAAAGGGTGGTTTTTCTGGTGGTTTTTTTTTTTTTAAATATCCACAGGGAATAAGCAATACTTTTCTTTAAACTCCAGAGATCAATGTAATTACTTCAAAAGGCAGATCAATGTGGTTCAAGTTTTGAATTCTAAGTATAAATACCACCCATTTGTCCCAGAAGGGGCTCATTTTCATTACATTCTATAAATACACTATTTCCATCCATCAAGTTCAAAGTGCTTTCCCAATATTCTGTTATGTATCGAGTTGAATCTGATGCTCTGAATTTTCTTGGAATGATAGGAAGGTAGCAAACAGGCATACAGAGATTTTACAAGGACCCCAGAGACCCTGCCCTTCAAGAAAAAAACCTCTTAGAAACTAGGCGTGGGCATGGGGGACAAATAGTTTCTGAATAACAAGAATTATCAATCAGGATTTCTTACCAGAAATAACAGGTCTGGGACTCAACTCTTACCTCCCTTTGTTGATGCTGGAGTGGGGCTCATAGATGAGCCACCTGTGACCAGGAGTGCCTGGTATGATGGGGACTCCGTAGTCCTGGTGGAGAATTGGTTATGTGTTGGGCTACCTGGAAGAAAGCCGAGGCTTTCTACTGCCAGACAGAGTTTCAGTCTCAGAAACTCACAGGAGGCAATTCGACTCTGTCCAAGGAGTTGCTATGAATTGACAGGGACTTGCTGGCAGTGAGGATTGTTGGTGTTGTTGTTAATTTTTGTCTATTGGAGCAGGCTTGTTTTCTCTTGCTGCTTCTCAGTCTGGTTTTGCTTATTTATTTGTTTTTAATCAAATTTTGATATATAAGCTAGGCAACATTTTTCAAGTTCAAATTTTTCTTTTCTTTTGACCTTGCTATACGGTCAAGGACTGCTAATCACAAGGGGAGCAGTTTGAACTGACTAGTAGCTTCTTTCTTAGGAACAAGACTAGGCTGTCTGTTTCTGTAAAGATTTACAGCCTCAGAAACCCAAAGGGGCCATTCTGTGTTCATGAGGGTAGCTGTAAGAGGACATGAACTCAATGGCAGTGAAAGAGAGGAAAGAGAGGGAGAGAAGAAGAGAGAGAGGAGAAAGAGAGAGAGAGAGAACTTGGCATTTCATAAACCTGGTCTTGGGTCTGCCACCTACATTGAAGAGGTTCTTTTGAAAATGCAAAATAACTTTGAATGCTTCTAGAACTTTAGGGAGATTTGTTAACCAGGGTTTTCAGTTCAGTATGTTCAAGCTATGTGTTGTTAGATGCTGTGAGTTAGCTCTACTCACCGTGTCCCTGTGCACAACAGAACAAAGCACTACCTGGTCCACCATCATTGTACTTGAGCCTCTTTTGCAAATGTCCATCTTGTCAAGAGTCTTTCTCATTTTGGCAGACCCTCTGTTACATGAAGCACGAGATCCTTCTCCAGGGACTGGCCCCTCCAGACAAGGTGTCCAAAGTACATGAGATGAAACGCACCAACCCTTGCTTTTCAATGCTTTGAGAGCTATGGGCTATTTGTAATCTGCTTTGGGCAATGAATACTAAGTATGCAGCAAAAGTAAATTTAATCAGGTACTTAAAATTGTTTGTTATTGCTGGAATAAATATTTTGCTTAGGGTAAAATGTCAAAAATAATTACATTGGCATTTAATCACTTTTTAAAATCACTTTTTATATGATACCTGTATATATCATAATACATTGGGCACTCTTTTCTAGTCAGCATGTTCAGCACATCTACTCTTTTTTTATTTTTAGCATATTATAGTTATGCCTGTTTTGTGGGGTTGAGGGCAGAATGTTAACCATCTGAATTATTACCAAAGTTTAGCGTTGAATCTCCGCATTTGGGATACGATACTTGTCAGACAGATGATTTGTGCTGTGCATGGTCAGCATAATAGCTCTCAACACTCACGTGATTCCTTTTCCTTTGTGACATCTTGTTTGGTGGGTGACACACTGTGGCTTTAAAAATGAGTCTGTCTTTATAAACGAGTCTGAAAAATTACTGCTTTAGAAGCTTACTTGACAAGTGACACTAGGCAGAAAACTTAATTTTATGCTGACTCCGAAGTCCCCAACCTAAATGGATCGGGTGGCTGGCATTTCCTGTGCTGAGGCTTCATGAATAAAATGGGACACACCAAGTTCTGTCCTTGTTCTTTTCCCAAATATAAATTATGAGCGTATGGCATACATTGCCCAAACTCTGCTGTAATTAAAAAAGAACTTAACTAGAATGTATGTAACAAATATGATACTATAAATTCCATGAAATTCATCAATGAATTCCTCCCCCTGCTCTTCCTCCTATTGCTGAAGCAGCAGTATCATCTCTCCTAAGTTGTTGGCATTCACTGCTGCCCATGAGCACGGATGGGTGCTACTCAAAACAGTTAGCAATCCATTTATATACACACAAAAATGCGACAACATTATGCAGTCAATTCAAAGAATTTCTGATGAAAACAGAGGGTAAGAGTGCAATGGAAAAGTTAAGGTGGATAATTACCCAGAAGTACACCATTGGGAATATAGCCATTGTTTCTAGTGATGCTGTGCTACAGTAAGCGAGTGGTCCAATCCATTGAGAATTTCCAGTCATCACTGAAAGCCATCTAAATACCACCCATCTGTATCCTGGTGAGGGATCCCACCTGTTAGGTCATTTCCCAGTCAGTCCTGGTTAGAATCCTCCCTGCAGCATGTCTCAAAATGTATGCCACAGAGCTGAATTTACCTTGGATATTCATGGACATACTTGAAAATATGGTTTTATGGTCAACTAACTCATGGAACCATTATATTCCTCAATGTCAGAAACTTTTATAGTATAGGAGAGCTCAAAGAGTTTCATTTCATTTATCTTTGGAAACCTCTTTTTATCTTTAACCAGTTCATGAGACCAGGGCATCTAAGAATTTATTAGGAAGTTTGGGCTTCATGGGACCTATTAACTAACCGGAACTTTAGACACATGCATACACATGATGTGCATGCATCTGTTGAACATGAGTTGGGAAAATTGAAAGAATGTTCTCAATTTCTTTAATTTACTACACAGTTTACTTCTACTTTGAGAACATTGGCTTGTTTCTTAGTTTTCCTAATTCACCTATAAAATCAAACTGATTATTTCATGATGAAATTTTTGGTAGGAATCATGCTAGGCCATCTTCTTCTATGCATCTTATATCTGTGTGAGTTAGCTGTGCTTGCTTTAAGGGCTACCCTACCCTGCCTTTGATCCCTATCATTCGATCCTCAATTGGCAGGAGTGAAAACAGACACATGAGGGTTGCGTTTAACATGTGGAGAAGAAGTCTTTAGCTACTACTATGAACTACCTGGGTGACCAGCAGAGTAGAAATTGAATTCATTTGCCCAAATAAACATTGAATCTTGGAAGAGGTAATGCTTGAGCTGACTCCCGAAGAAGGAGCTGTTAGTAATACAAAGAATTGAGTTAGGCTCGGCATAGTTTACTAGGAAGGAAAAGGGAAGGTAGAGAAGGGTTGGTCTTGGAAGGCGCTTGGTTATCAAGCATTGTGGCATACCAGAACCAAGGAGAAACTGTGGTTCCTTAGGGCTGGCTTGAGTCAGGAGAATCTGTATTTCTGATAAGCTCTTCAGGTGTTTTCATGTGGCCACCCAGCGTAAAGGGCTCTGGGAGCTATTTCTAGAAGAGTTTTAAGGGCATGAGTAAAGAGGACACATTAATAGATAATCTCATTCATTTAAAATATTGTCATAATTGCTTGGTTGTTACCGTTTGAGATTCATGGCGACCCCATGTGTGCAGAGTAGAAAGGCTCCATTAGGCTTTTGGACTGTGGAAGTTTGGAAAGAGATGACCAGACCCATCTTCCAAGGCACTTCTTGGTGTGCTTGAACCACAAACCTTTCAGCTAGCAGTTGAATGCTTATAATATCTCTATCACCAAGGGGCCTACCATTGCTTATCACAAAAAGAAAATATGCAAACAAACTTAAAAGAGGACGTGAAGTATCTCTCAAACCCATTCTTCAAAGTTGATATGTCATAATTATTTGACATACGCAGTAATAAATACAATCTAAGTAAGCTTTGTGGGTTTTAAGTAGATTTCAACTCCTGGTGGCGATCCAATACGTGTTCCAACGATACGTGTTCCAACGTAGGCCTGCTGCACAGTTTCCTGACGGCGGTCTTTACAGAAGGGGCTTGTGAGGTCTTTCTTCCATGGTCACTGGGTGGGTTTGAACTGCTAACTTTTAAGTTAGTAGTACAAACCCCATCACCCAGGGGCCTCATAATCTGCTTACTTTAGTATGCCTGTATTTGGCATGGGGAATTGTCAAAAAAGTTGTGTGTTTGATTACTGATCCATTCCACTGAAAACTACCATCACCACCAGACCACTCTCACTGTCAGACCTCCTATGTTTATCCACTTTCTAAGCATTACCTTAACAATTTATTGACTTGATGCTACTTGACTCATAATACAATCTTATGAGCGAAGATTTTGCTTATTTTCATATGTCACGTGTGGAAAAATGAAGACTAGAGTGATTAACATAATACTGCTAGCATGAGTTGAAGCCAAACCTTCTTGTACAATAATGAAGATCCGTTTTTAACATGATTTTTATTGGTTCCTGCAAAAGAAACCCAAAACATTTCCAGAAAGCTGTGAGGTCTTTGAAATAGTCACACAATTCCTTTCCCTTCTCCACACTACCTTTTTTTTCTACTTACGATATTTGCTTGCCCTTTTCTTATTTTTTCTCAAATTACTCTCAAATTAAAAATGGCCAGGCATTCAACAGCACAGTGTGTGCAATGCCTATGGTTCTGCTGCTTATTTGCTTGGTGCTTTGTCACACACCACACAGTTGGATGGAAGAATCCTTAGCTGGAGAGGACTGTCTGCTGACTTGGCACTCCCTCGTGCTCCGAGCTGATGAAGACAATCAAATCCGAGAATCTCGAGAATGTCCCGCCAACAGTGTTGGTCCTCTGTGCTTGCCTTTGTTACCTCCGTGAATGACAGCGTCCAGAATGCAGTGCGAGCAAGTTGCTGTGGATGTGGCAGTTTCTGCCTGGATGGACAAAGGAATGGAAACCTTGGAAGTGGCCAGTTCTATTGTGGTGGCCCTAAAACAAACACACACACACACACACACACAAATTCCCAAAACAAAACTAAAAAACCCAAGAATAATACGCAAGCATTCAAAAAAAAGGTGAATGAAAAACGTCTGAGTCAGAAGGTTGAAGTTGGAGAAGACTGAAGGAATGTTGCTTATGCTTTAGTAAGGAAATCACCACTATTTTCAGAGGAAAAGCAAAGATTAACGCCCTATTTTTTTTCCACTTGGTTGAATTTGGAGTTAGATGCAATTCCTCCCAAATTCTGGCAGTTGTCCTCTTTTTAAAATAAATATAATATGACTGTCACTAAAAAAATCTTTGTATACATTTTAGTCGGAAATAGGAGAGGCTGTGTTAGGGGCTGCTAGCCAGATGAGATTTTTAAGTGATTCTTTTGAAAACTTGAACCATATAATGTAACCCTGGTGCTATTTATCTCCTTGAAAATGAGCACAGTTAGTTACTTGACAATTTCCACATGAAAAGCTTAATTTTTAGAAGCATATTATAATGGAATCACTGTGAGCTGCATGCTTTATTCAGATGCCTGGCCCTTGTGGCGATAATTCTGACATTAGTACAAATAGCTACATTGATGAATTGCCTCACTTTCTGTCAGGTGGGATGCTGAACCTGGGAAGACTCTTTAGAAAAGGTAGCTTTGGGTTTGGGTTTTGTTTTTCCCTACCCCCTGGGAGTGGTGGTGTCAGTTTTATGGAATCGTGATTAAATTAGACTATATACTTGTCTTGTTCAACGAAAGATTGCCTAGCCCAAAGCAAACGTGCATAACAATCCATTGTCGGCCAGTTTCTGGCTGGTGAGATGCCAGAGAATGCCGGGTAGATGGAGAGGCTGGCCCTTCTGGTTGGGGCTATGAAAATGACAAGGGCCAGAGTAATAAGCATGAGGTGTACTAGAATAACCAACACTCACGTTGTACAAGGTCACCATGCTCAAAGACATCCTTAACTCACTTTGTTTTATTTCAATACCGTTTCTGGCTCTTACTTGATCCCAGTTTCTAATACCAGCTTTGTCTTCAGAACTACAGTATGTACTTAATGTTGCAGCTACCAGTGTGACCCACTGTGAAGGTCAATTTGACACTGCGGGGAGGTGAATCCATATTTATTTTTTTAATGTACCCTTCATCATAACCCCTTTTTTCTCTACTTAAAGGAGTGAAACTTCACCATAATGGCAAGACCACATGACTTTAAGTGAGTAAATCAAATATAAATGAGCCTTACAAAACCAATGCCTAGTCAACCGGCAGAGATTTAATCTCGATCTTTTTAAGAAACGCATCGATACATATTGTCTCTGTCCCCTATATTTTACCTCGATGAGGAGGCCGAGAGGCAGGCCTTTGAGTGGCACAGCGTCTGGGGTCAGTACTCTTTCTGTGATGTCACCAGAGGGCTTTAGGCTGATTTGGAGCGCTATACTATTCCATTGGTCACGCATCGCTTGCTAGGATTTCTCTTTTGAGTTGAATTTGTCTCAGTTTATACAGTAAGAAGTCAGAAAATAATGCTTTAAAACAGTTTTATAAAATGTGCCTAACAATATTATTAAAAGATTGTTTAATATGTAATGGGAAAATGAATCTTAATGTTCTCACCCAAATCAGATTCTCATTGTTTAACTACTGTCACCACCCTTGGGATTACTTCCAGGGTTAGATTCTCAGATTGTGGTCTTTAAAGTAAAAAATTATGGGAAGTGTTATGGTTCAGGATACATGTTTCCAAATTGCTTTGCAAAAGTGTATTCTCAATTTGTACAGCAGCCAATATTGACTATATGTTATGTTTTGCTTATATCCTACCTTTCTCCTAAAATTGTTTTTTGAGTGTATGGTACTAAAATAGATGATGAGTTTCCTTGAGGAGGTTTAAAACAACACTTCAGAGAGTGGCCTAATGGCAGGGGACTAGTGAAATATGGGAGGCATGGATAGCACTCAAGAAGGTAACGTTGCAACAGAAATGTATCTGAGGATGCACATGATGTCCAAATGAATGCAGTAAGATACTGCCATCCTCCCATTGTATTGATCCTCAGACAAGAATGGGCCTCATAAACCTGAAGGGTATCCATTTTAAAATGGTGCAAAAGAAAGCTGCCATTAAGGATTATTAAATTGATGCAGAGGATTCGAGGTTCAAAGAGGACAAATTACTCAGCTTGGAAGCACCCTGATGCTCTCCAGGGGACATGAGGAAGGGCACCAGTTCTTCAGGAAGTGGGTTATAGTAGAAAGAACATTTGAATCCAGAGCAGCTTGGTTTTGAACTTCAACTTTTTCATATACTTCCCATGCGATCTGGGGGAAAATACTGATATCCTGGAGCTCAGCTTCCAATTCTTCCATGTTGGGATAATATGCAGGTCCACCTCAGAACTGAAGCATTTGGATTATCGTGTTGACGAAGATTGATGACAGTGCCCTGGACTGCCAGAGGAACAAACAATCTCTCTTGGACAAATTACAACCAGGATGCTCCTCAGAAGCAAAGCTTTCATCCCCTCTACTTTGGACACGTTATCTGGACAGACTGGTCTCTGCAGAAGGAACTCAGGCTTGGCAAAGTAGAGGGTCGGTGAAAAGGGGCTGGCTTGGCACAAGAGCTGCAACAATGGCCTCGCAGATAGCACAAGCTGTGAGGGTGGCGCAGGACTGGGCAATGTTCTGTTCTGTTGCTCATGGGGTGGTTATCAGTTAAGGTCACCGGACACTAACCCAAACACTCCAGGCCAAAGAGCTGGGGGCAGGACGGAATGAGATCATGTATTCAAGCATCTACACTAGAGGACACTCATTAAACAAAGGACGGTGCCTTCTCTTTAGGAGGGAGGGAGGGAATGGGACTGAGGAGGGAAGCAAAGGGAGCTGCCACCTTAACAGGAAGAGTTTATTCCTCCCATTTACAGGCAAAGACAGCTGAAGTTGGTATTCATAAATCTAGAGAGGGTACTCGTTATATTGCTTTCTGAACTTTTGTATTTACATAGTTTTCATTTTGAGAGATAGTGTCTACACAGAAGAAGAGCGAGGGGAACAGATTACCATAGACTAGAATATAGAAGAGGTCAAACGAAGTATTTTTCATGTAACTTTGGGATTAATCATATGTATATATTGGGTTCTACCTAAACTGTGTGCAATCAGTTTAAAAAGTAGGGGGAAATAAAGAGAGAAACCGTGCCAGAGATAGCTCGAACACTCAGCATAGAGTAAGATAATCTTCTAAACCTCTATTTGACTCTGAGAAAGGAGCCCTGGGTGCAGTGGTTACAAGTTAGGCTGCTAACTACAAAACCAGGGATTCGAACCCCCCAGCAGCTCCTTGGAAGAAAGAGTGCTTTTTACTTCAGTACGAGTTCCATCCTCAGAAACCCACAGGAGCAGTTCTACTCTGTCCTACCAGGTGTCTGTGCATCAGCACTGACTCGATGGCAATTATTTCAAGCAAAATGAGCTTCGTCTCTGTTGTAATGAGTTGAGTTATGAGCTTAGGAAACAAATCCCAACCCCAAGCCTGAGGAAAGTGGAATTGTCTCTGGGAAGCTGAGCTTTGATTTCCCCCATGTGGAGCTTCTCAAAACACTCACTGCTGTGGAGTGAATTCTGCCTCACAGAGACAGAATATAGGAGACACGGTAGAACTGCGCCTGGGTGTTTCTGAGACCGAAACTCTTCATGGGAGTAGAAAAATCCCGTCTTTCTCTCACAGAACAGCTGGTGGTTTTGAACTGTTCACCATGTGGTGTGTAGCCTAATGCAGAACCCACTACACTACCAGAGCAAAGGGAGCTTAATACTGAACACGTATGGACTGAATACGTGCCTTTACCTTTTAAACTTGGAGAGGTGTGTCTCTGGGATCCACCGTCTACAGCCAGGTCCCATGTTCTATATGGAGTTCTCTATCCGGATAATTGTTGGCATTCTAATGACAGGACATGCCGATGCATGTGTACATGCGATCGCCGTATTTGAGGTCTTCCTTCTCCACAAGGATGTTTATTTAGTCTATACAGTGTGTTTAGCTTTTTGTCATGGAGATGCTGGGTTTGGGGTTGTGAAAGCATTTCTCATAGTGCTTTCTCTTAAATGTGGTGTATTCCACATGAAAGTGTATTTTAAATGGAATACCATGCACGGAAACGTACTGAGCTTAGAATGACATCGACGTAGTTTTCTGTTGCAACAAATATTCATGTCCACGCCACATTTTGCCAGTCTTGTCAGACAGAGGGTGCGCAGCCTGCTGTTCCAGCGTTCTGCTTGGATTTCCTTTCTTCCCCTTCCTTTCTTCTTCTATTACTTCCTCCTTCCCTCTCACCGTGCACAAAAGAAAAACCGAATGTTTTAGAAATAGAAATGAAAGGAATGGAGCCCGATCATGGTGTGATGGTTATTTCTACAGAAGAAGTCTCATTGTTTATACACACAGGCTTTTGTTAGAGCAGTATTCTTCTACTGCCAGAGAAAGAGAAAAATAGTTTTCTTTTTTGCCCAGCATCGATGCAGAAGGCACGTGACTATCAATTCACTTAAGGATACCATAGAGGAATTTTGGAACGTTATAGATGTTCTAAAATTGCAATTTAACAGCAGACAGAAATATTTACGGAAATTAGACAGTCCTTCAGAATCATTTTTTAGAGTGCTTACAATTCCCCTCGCAAGGCAGGTGAAATAATAATGGATATTAGGGACTTGAATCATCTTCCGTGCATGAAATAGAAAAGGCTATCTACGTCCAAATTATTGGAATAAATGAGAGAGGGAGGGTTGCCATTGCTGTGGCTGCTGCCATTCTAACTGGAGGCTGAGTGACAGCCAAGGGAGAAGGCAAAAGGAGCGAAGTCCCAGTGCATTAAACAAGGCTTCCCACTGAATCCCGTGCCATCAACGCAGCTCTCAGGCAATTTGAGACCAAGAGCCAGAAACAATCCCCAACTCAAATGAGGCAGAGAGAAGGGCTTGGCTTCCTTCTGGAGAGGAGAGAGAAAGCCCCCTCATTAAACACCACTCTCTTCCTTGGATGCGATTCCCTTGGCGCTTTGAACATAATAAAATGGCACTGTCCTTTAAAGCCCCAAAGTAATCTCCTTAAGTAATTACAGTGCATCAAGGATAACTGGAAAAAATGTTCTGGCAAACCAAGGAAAGGGACAAATCAAGGTCCAGAGAGCTCCCAAGATTACCAGTGAGTTATCTCTCAAGTCTGTCTTTGAGCTGAGTGGTACCTGGGTACCATTAGTGCACTGTGTCAGTCTGCAGGTGTGGCTACAGGGGTTCCCCACGGCCAGTGCAGCCTGGTTGGGTCTATTCTCAACAAAGGTCCTTAAACGTGTCTCTCCAAGCAGTGTGTGAGTGTGTGTGTGTGTTTGGGGGGGTGTTGCATCAGGCAGTGTGTGTGTGTGTGTGTGTGTGTGTGTGGGGGTCTGTTGAGTGTATAAGCAGCCCTAGTGGTGTG
>NW_022103904.1:3285504-3293506 GCF_000313985.2 Echinops telfairi
CTTTATTTAGCAAGTGTTTCAGTGGGGTTTCCGTACAGATATCGTGTGATCCTTAGTGTCCTTTTGTGGGAACATCAATAAAATCACTTATGAAGTATTTTGCAAAATGATCTGGATAAATGATGTAAAACCAAAATAAAGCTAAAAAAAAAAAGGATAATTAAGTCAGAAGCCTGTTACCACAGAACATTTAATTCCACCAGGCAATTATTTTTATGCAATACTCTAAATTATGCAATAAGCTAGCCGACATACTCAGTGAGAACCGTTTATCCTCTCTTCAAATAGAGATGCTTTGGAAAGACTTTCACTTTGAAGGACAATAGCATTTAATTAAGCCGGCAAAGTAGAGGAGAGGAGAAAAACCAAACAAGCTGAAATGCAGAAGGAAAACACCACTTTGGCTCTCCTCTGCCCTCTGCTGGGTATTGTATATATATCCTCTTTGGACACCCGCCCCCTGCCCCCACAACCCCAAACACTCCTGTGTCTTTCCCCCACCTCTTCCCCAGGTAGTACAAAACAGTTCATGTGCTTGATTACTAACAGAAAGGTTAGAAGTTGGGGTCTACCCAGGGGAGCGGTGGAAGAAAGGCCTGGTAATCTATTCCTGAACACTCAGTCATTGAAAACCCTTTGGGGCTTCCTTCTATTCTGACACATAATCCGAATGGACTGATTTGAGAGCAATTGGCTTCCAGTCTTCCTAGAGGACACTGTGTAAGTTATCTAGATGTGACAAATACTGCTCTTCTGGTGACGTGTGTCACTAAAGATGAGGAGATTGGGTCAGGACCTCACTTTTTAAACGGGCAGTGATATAAGAAGAAGTGAGTCAGAGAAGAACACAAGCATCTCCCATTCAAATGAGTGCTAGAAAAGTGGTAAGACTGCACTGTTGGAGGCACAAAATGTGGGAGACCTGGAAAAATGAGGTGTACTATTGAATTTCACAGGCTTCACTGAAGTCTGAGTCAAAAAGTATTGCCACTGGGGGTGGGGTGGGGGTGTTCCAGTTCATACAGGCATGGGTTTACTCTGAACACAACACGTCTAAACCTATCTCTGCAATCAGCAGATGGCTGTGGACACATTCTTTCAACAGTACCCTCATGTTTAACGGGCTATTAATAAAAAAAGGGTAATCAAAACAGTGGCTTCTGAAGGGATCTGCTATAAAGTGCAAGGGACAGAGTTCAGCTCAAAAGGTCACTCTCAAGGAGTAATCTTGATAGATTTTCCCCAAAGGATACAGGGTGACCATGGAGCTTATTATGAAACAGTTTTAAGAAAACACAGAAAACCACATTGGCCAGAATTCCACCTGGAAATCCCCCGCATCACAACAGTGCCCTGCTCATTCTTTGAGGGTGCCAGGGTTGTTTGCAGCCATCCAGTGACTGCAGAGACATGTTTCGATGAGGCTTGTTTGATCTTGCCCCTTCGGACTTATTTTGCTCCCCAAACTCACAGAGCATTTCAAGGAGTCCTTCCAGGGTGGAGCCCTTCAAGGGTTCCCGACTGTAGTTTTGGCGCGGTAGACATCAAAGAGTGCAGACTTCGGGGAAAGGTTAGAGAGATAGCAGCATCCTCTTCAGAAGTGTATGGACTTCGATGGAGGATACATTGATAAACAATACCTTTATATTTTGATATTTTTGCTTTCTAAAAACTTCTATGATTTTAGAGCAATACTTACTGATTTAAACTTACTGTATCAATGACAATAGACCCCAAACCCATAGCCAATGAGTTAATTCTCACCCATAAGGATCCTATCCAGGGTTTACAGGAATAGCTCCATCTGTGGCAGCTACATAATCTCCTGTCAACTTGCATAGGGGTGGAGTCTAGCCTGTCAATCAGGTTGCAGCTTGATGAACTCAGTTGGAGGTGCCATGGAGATAAATAGCTCACTGGAGGCCAGATACAGTCTCTGCTTTGTCTCCCTGTGAGACATTCCTGTTGATAAGCCACATGGAGCTACACTGATGGGGCCAGAGCCCTGGAGCTGGAGGATCCATTTGGAGATCCACATCGGCACTGAGATGCTTCCACCACCACTGGATCCGTAGGACTTTCCACTCACTGGCCTGTAATCTTCCTGCATTATTCCTGCATTGAGCGTTTTTGCATGTTTTGCGTCAGTCTGAAGAGAAACTTATAGACTGGTATCGGACATATGGGCTAATATAAGACTTATGGACTTGATCTGGACTGGGCTGAGATGTTTTCTTTTCTTTTTTTTTTTAAACCTTTTATTAGGGGCTCATACAACTGTTATCACAATCCATACACACATCAATTGTGTAAAGCACATTTGTACATCATTCTTAAAACATTTTCTCTCCACTTAAAACCCCAACATTAGGTCCTCATTTTTCCCCTCCCTCCCCACTCCCCACTCCCTCATGAGCCCTTGATAGTTTATAAATTGGTATTTTGTCATATCTTGCCCTGTCCGACGTCTCCCTTCACCCACTTTTCGGTCGTCTGTCCCCCAGGGAGGAGGTCACATATAGTTCCTTGTAATCGGTTCCCTCTTTCCTACCCACTCTCCCTTTACCCTCCCTGTTTCGCCACTCACACCACTGGTCCTGTAGGGCTCATCCGCCCTAGATTCCCTGTATTAAACCAAAAGAGGAAAATACTAATAATATAAAGCTAAAAATGATCAAGAAAGACCACCAACAATATTTTAAAAGTGAGAGAAGAAATTTCTGTTGTGGAACAAGTGAGAAGTATTTGAGCCTAGAGCAAATTCAGGTTGGGTCAAGACAGAGGTCAATTGACCAAGAATCATACTAAGTCATTGTTTGATTTGCTATAATTAAATTGACAGTAATCTCTGTCTGGTGGTAAAGCTGTTGGGGCCCCTCACCTGTGGCTAGAGAAGATCTGCCAGAGGCTGAATCTGACTGGATGCTCTGCAGATAGATTTTGGGCTCCCACTGTGCTCCATAGCCGTCTACAAATTGGGTGTTCACAATATAAGTTATGATACGTTTCCCTTCATCATTTTACTATGATCATAAAAGCTATAAAGTCTTTTTTGAGAGCAGAAAGCCTGGTCTTTCTCCTGAGGAGTGGCTGGTGGTTTCAAACTGCTGACCTTGTGGTTAACAGTCTAACCCATAATCTCTTTTATGTCATCCGAGCTAACCAAAATCAACCAGTTAGCAACCAAAGGCTCAGCAATTGTGCCACTAGGGCTCTTTCACACCTGGTGAGATTCCTAAAATCCACATACTGATGACTTTGTTGTTAGCTGCTGCCAAGGAGGCCCCCACCTCAAGGCGAACTCACACACAACAGGCGAACCCACACACAACAGACCAACACTGTTGGTCCAGTGACATTCCTATGATCATAGAGAATCAGACAATGTGATCCCGAGAACTTTCCTTGGCTCATTCCAGTAGATCACCATGCCTTTCTTCCTAATTCCCTCCCAGGCCCCCCTTCCTCATGAGCCCTTGATAATTTATAAATTATTACTATTTTATCCTATCTTACACTCTCTGACATCTCCCTTCACCCATTTTTCTGTTGTCCATCCCCCAGGGAGGAGGTTATATGTGGATCCTCGTAACCAGTTCCCCCTTTCTACCCCACCTTCCCTTCACCCTCCCAGTATCGCCACTCTCACCACTGGTCCTGAAGGGATCATCCACCCTGGATTCCCTGTGTTTCCAGTTCCTATCTGTACCAGTACACATCCTCTGGTCTAGCTGGATTTGTAAGGTAGAATTAGGATCATGATAGGGAGGGGGAGGAAGCATTTAAGAACTAGAGAAAAGCTACATGTTTCATCATTGTTACACTGCACCTTAAGTGGCTCGTCTCCTCCCCACGACCCTTCTGTAAGGGGATGTCCAGTTGCTTACAGATGGATTTTGGGTCCCCAATCTGCACTCCCCTCATTCACAATGATATGATTTTTTGTTCTTTGATGGTTCTCCTGACAGCAAAATGAGGGAGCACTGAGACAGAGCAATATTCAACCAGCCTTCCATGTGAATTGTATAGAGGAGTGGGACGGGGAGGCTGCAAGGATGTGTGGAGGTGAAAAATGTGTCTTTTCTGCCCCTGGGTCCTTCTCATAGCTTAATAATGTCACTAAATAGTCATATTTCACAGTTCATTAAATTCTAAGCTTTGGGAGGGTGAGGTGAAATCTTGGAGAGTTTGGTCCCACCGCCCTTCCATTTCTCCGGTAACCCATGCTCACCAAAGATGCGCAGGCACTCAGTACATATGGATGACTTGAACTTTGCTGCCCTGGCTTTGCTGAGAAACAAATTCAATCAAAGGCCTGACCAGGATTGCTCTTTCAAAAGCTACTGTTAACGCCTAGAGGGATTTATTTCTTTCTGGCAATCATGAAAGACTCTCTCTTTTAAAGGCAGTGGAAAAATCAATTCAGAAGATTCCTAGTTTAGCACTAAGATCTTGAGTAACCTCACCTGTGAAATGGAAATAGTATTGCCTGTCTGCCACAAATGGGATCACACATAAGAACAATTGTGAGCATGATGCGGGACTGAGTGGTGTTTTGTTTTGTTGCACACAATGTCACTGTGAGTTGAAAACAACTTTGTGGCATTTAACAACAACAACCTTGATCTTAGGAAAATTAGAGATTACATCTTAGCGTATAAGGGCGTGCAAAAAAAACCCCTAAAAAACCCTGACTTGTGCTAGGTGGAGCAGAACTTTTGTAATACAGGTTTTTCCCAATAGGCGAGCATTGAGCAACTCGCTCTGAATAAGTGCACCCAGTGGCATCACCTGGGAAGGTTCTCTCTGGTCACAGCGAAGTTTTGTGTAAAAGCAGCTTCACTTGTTGAACCTCGTTATTTTTGTGATGGCCAATTTAAGAGAACAGTGTGCGGTTGTGAAATTTGGTTTCCTGCTTGAGAAAAATGCCGCAGAAACTGCTGTGATGTTGAACACAGCTTACAAGGACAGCACTTTGGAAAAAACTCAAGTGTATGAGTGGTTTTATTGTTTCAAAAAAGGTGAAATGTCCATTGAAGACAAACTTTGTTCTGGACTTCCTTCAACTTCCTGAAGAGATGAAAATATCAACTCTAAGTGCATTTGGAGTTTGTTCCATCAGGACAGACTGTTAATCAAGCGTTCTGTTTAGAAGTTCTGAAAAGATAGCATGATAGTGTGGGACAAAAAACCCTGATTTGTGGCAGATGGGGGCCTGGTTTTGCCACCATGATAATGCGCCTATTCATGCAGTCATCTTAGTGCACCAGGTCTGGGCAAAAAACAGCACGACTCTCTTGCCCCACACACCTGACTCACCTGACCTCACTCCCTGTGACTTCTTTTTGTTTCTACGAATGAAGAGGGACACGAAAGGACTGCGCTTTGATGACATAGAAAAGGTGAAGACAAAAACGAAGAGGTGCCTTCAGCTATCCAAACAGATGAGTTTGAACAATGTTTCCAAGAATGGAATCACAGATTTTACACAGGGGTTAAGTGTAATGGAGAGTACTTTGAAGGTGATAAAGTTGCCTTGTAAAGAAAAAGTAAATACATAGCCTTGAAAAAAAATTCTGCATAGCAAACAAACAAATATTGTTGAGAATGAGGGTGTTCAGAGCATCTGTAGACAATGGGACATCCTCTCACAGAGGGGTCACAGGGAAGGGATGAGTCAACTAGGGCGCAGTACAGCACCGATGAAAGGCACAATAGTCCTCTGGTTCCTTGAGGCTTCCTCACCCCCCACTATCATGACCCTACTATTGCCTTTCACTGTGGGTTAGACTGGAGCATGTTCACAGGTACAAGTAAAAGATAAGAGCTCAGGACACACAAAATCCAGAAACAGGAGTGGGAATAGTGATACCAGAAGGGTAGGGGGAAGGTGGGGAAAGGAGGGGAGGAAGAGGGAAACTATTGCAACCATTGACACATAACCTGCCCCCCCCCTCTGGAAGGGGATGGAGAAAATGGTCGGTGTGAGATATGAAAATGACAATAATTTATAATTTATTAAGTGATCATGAGGGTGGGGGGGGGAGGATAAAAAAGAGGAGCTGATACCAAGGGCTCAACAGAAAGTAAATGTTTAGAAAAGAATGATGGTGGCATATGTACAATCTGCTTGATACAATTGATGCATGGATTGTTATGAGTTGTAAGAGCTCCCAATAAAATGATCTTTTAATAAACAAATCTGTTTGGGGGGTACCCTCTCATATATTAAAAGTGCAGTAAATGCCAACTATTATGTTACAACTGTGCCTCTGATGTGAATTATAGGGGTTTCGAGAAGTGGAGGAGGGAAATGGATTTTGTTGCAAAAATCAAAGGCTGGAGAATATATATACTTATCGAGGGTCTACCTGGGATACAGTCTAGTGGCACAGTTGTTAAACAAAAGGTGGGTGATTTGAGCCCATGAGTCATCCTACTGCAGAAAGGTTTACAGCCCAGGAACCCCCTCACCTTATCTTCCAACTACAAAAATAAATAAATAAGCAAACAAATAAATAAAACAAAAGAAGAATAATTAATCCCTTCCCTAGGCCCTGCACTCAAGCAAAAGGCATGAGTTTGTTGGTAAAACGAAATGAACCCACTGTATAAAACTCCCCTTGAGCCTTGTGATCCAAGGATACCTCCACATCTCACTATCGTAGATCATTCCCTAGGAAACCCAGCAGAAACCTGTGGGCTTCACAGTGCGCACGTCCTCGCCATTTATAGCTGACCTAATTTTATCTTTAGGAGAAACACACACACAACCCTGCAGATCTGTGCACAAGGTAACCACTGTTGGCCGGAAGCTAGTGTCCCCCTCCCTTCCCCCCATTCTGTAGCCAACTAGGCTCAAGTGCTACCCACACACCTGCTGCCTGGGAAGGTATAACGAGACAGAGAATATTTTATTCTCTTAGCAGTCGCTCTAGGACTCCTCTTAGGAAATGCTAGCTTTGTTGAGCAAATGCTTGTAAGACCCCTTCTGGAGGGAGAAATCGTTTTCAGGGTTGAAGAAAGGAGGGCCATGGTAGCATCTGATGGTGGGGGAAGGACTGGATTTGAGGGGGAAGATGAAGAGTGAGAAAGAGGCCAGAGAGGGAGCAGAGCTCATCACGTGGCCTGTCCGTGGCACACCTCCTAGTTGTGTAGTGCACTTCACAGCAATAACTGCCTGCTGTGTCTAGATCCTGGTGGGAAAGGATGGCAGGTTAATTTTTGGTTGTCAGCAAAGAAAGGCAGTGGAAAAATCAATTCAGAAGATTCCTAGTTTAGCACTAAGATCTTGAGTAACCTCACCTGTGAAATGGAAATAGTATTGCCTGTCTGCCACAAATGGGATCACACATAAGAACAATTGTGAGCATGATGCGGGACTGAGTGGTGTTTTGTTTTGTTGCACACAATGTCACTGTGAGTTGAAAACAACTTTGTGGCATTTAACAACAACAACCTTGATCTTAGGAAAATTAGAGATTACATCTTAGCGTATAAGGGCGTGCAAAAAAAACCCCTAAAAAACCCTGACTTGTGCTAGGTGGAGCAGAACTTTTGTAATACAGGTTTTTCCCAATAGGCGAGCATTGAGCAACTCGCTCTGAATAAGTGCACCCAGTGGCATCACCTGGGAAGGTTCTCTCTGGTCACAGCGAAGTTTTGTGTAAAAGCAGCTTCACTTGTTGAACCTCGTTATTTTTGTGATGGCCAATTTAAGAGAACAGTGTGCGGTTGTGAAATTTGGTTTCCTGCTTGAGAAAAATGCCGCAGAAACTGCTGTGATGTTGAACACAGCTTACAAGGACAGCACTTTGGAAAAAACTCAAGTGTATGAGTGGTTTTATTGTTTCAAAAAAGGTGAAATGTCCATTGAAGACAAACTTTGTTCTGGACTTCCTTCAACTTCCTGAAGAGATGAAAATATCAACTCTAAGTGCATTTGGAGTTTGTTCCATCAGGACAGACTGTTAATCAAGCGTTCTGTTTAGAAGTTCTGAAA
>NW_022103904.1:3293606-3295200 GCF_000313985.2 Echinops telfairi
TTCACAGCAATAACTGCCTGCTGTGTCTAGATCCTGGTGGGAAAGGATGGCAGGTTAATTTTTGGTTGTCAGCAAAGTAGTAGCAAGGTAAAGCCAAAAGAACAAAGGTGGACAGAAAGTCTGGAAGCAGCAGGATTCCGTAAGTGTTGCAACCATAGGAATTTACAAAATTTAGAGAAGGCCTTTAAACATTCCCAGGCTTGGAAGGGGCTGGGTACAAGACAGGGGATCCCTTAAGAGGTAGGGATGGAGCTTGCCTCCCCTGCCCACTCCCTTGCTTACTGGGCAACGCCAGAGGGCCTCCCTGCTAGTTATGAGCACTGCTTACTGTCAAATTGGGCCTTTGTAGCCCCCCTCCCTCTCCCATGATGCATTGCTTCTCATTCTTCTATCCACCTCAATGGTATCTTCACCTAGAATACTTTCCTTCTCCTGATCAAAAACTCCTACCCACCACCTTTCTCTATCAACGTGCTCTCCTGTGAATTTTTATCTCTTATAGCCGACAGACATGTATACTACATCAATGATTTTTTATTGTCACTCTTCTCCACTAGTAGGCACTCTTTCTGAAGGGACTTCCATGGCCCCAGCTCCAAGAGCACAGCTGACAGTAAATATTAACTGAAAGCCTGACATCTGGGGGACACAGGATTGAAACCAGAGTCTGTCCTCCAAACAGCTCAGATTCAACTGGCTTATGATGAGACCGACCCAATTTTTGAGGCGTGCTTGCTTTCTACACTCTTTAACATATCTTTTGTTCTTAGAGTGTTTGAGATCCTCTTAACCCTTCTCTTTTTATCTGCTCTTATAGTTATCCCTGTCATGATTATAAAGACTCTCTCATTTCTACTCTACATACCATAGACCGCAACTTGCCCAGGCTTTCAAGTTTCAAGTGCAGCTACCAACTGGGTAGGAATTAAGTGTGTGGAGATGAGAATTTGGGTCAACTGTCCACCTTAAAACCTTGGAAAGCTACACTTGTAGGATTATTGCGGCACTAATCACAGTAGCAGAAAGGTGGGAGATATTCCTAAACGGAAGAATGGATGAGTAAACTCTGGTGTAGACACACAATGGAACACTAAGCAAGGCTCGAGAAGAACGGTGAATCTGTGAAGGCAGGTTACAAGCAAGTCAGAAGGAGGAAGAGAAACAATGTCTTAGTTGTGGATCTTCCGAAGGCAGTTCCTGAGGCAAGAACAGGGGTGCGGGTATTTTATCGGGAAATGATCCCAGGAAGCACAACCAGGTAGAGAAAATGGGTCAGCGAAGGAGAAGAGCTCACAGAGGATGCATCAACAAGAAGTCACAGCTGTGCACGGCTGAGACCTGGGCCACCTTAGGATTTTCTGAGTGACTCTGTGGAGCATGCTCCAGAATTGTATCACTCAAGGATGAGCAGAATGGGCCATTTGCCTACCATCTTCCATCCTATCCTGATCATTAACTTCCCTCCCTCTTTAGCCCATGCCTGGGTACAGCAAGCTCCCATTGCTAAGAAAGTACTAGAAGCAAATGATTGAGGTGGGAAGTTGTCAGTCCCACACAAACTGTTGACTCCAGCATTAAGTGGTGGTATTCCTTC
>NW_022103904.1:3295300-3298142 GCF_000313985.2 Echinops telfairi
GTTCAATGTCTAATGCATGTGGTGATATGAAGACCTAGTCCCTTGGCCCCAGCTCAGGACAGCTGCAAAAAACATTGCTATTCAAAGCTGCCTGCGCGGGCTGTTGAGGTTTTCCTTGAGGCGGTAAACCTGCTCAGCTCCTTCTTCCTCCTACTCCTGCTTTTTTCTTTCCCTCACAGTTGCTGATCCCAAGACCACCTGTAAACAAACAAACAAACCAAAACAATAGCAAAAAAAAAAAAAATACACACGCACTAATCTCCATTTCACCAGGGAGCCTTGTTTGTGCAGTGTGACGTGTTGGGTTGCTAACTTCAAGGTCAGCAGTTCAAAAACACCAGCCAGCTCTTCAGGAGAAAGCCTGGGCTTTTTACTCCTGTAAAAAGCTGCCATTTCAGAAATTCACAGGGACAGTTCTGCCCTGTCCTATACGGTCGTTCTGCGTTAGCCTCGACTTGAGGGTAGTGCGTTTGGAGTTTTGGACTCTCCATTTCAGAGTCAGCTTCCCTAGAGCCTGTCCGTGGCAATGACCCACTCCATATCCCTTTGGAAGCTCCTTTGTTTTGGAAGGGAAACCTGGGCAGCGTGTCACGGTGCCCACTACAGACACCAACAGCAACTGCCTCAGAGTTTGAACAAGAAAGGTGGAGGTGATGAAAGCTACGAGACCTAAACTCAGGGACTTAACCATGAACTCTGGGCCAGAAGTCAGCAGTGGAGAGTTTACTTTTATTTATGAGAAAATGACCAAAGGCCCTCTTCCATCCTGATTCTCAAATATGACATCCTCATCTGTCCAAGACATTCAATATTATTTGGGTCAACTATACAGTGTATTTCTAACAGGTCCAGTTTTTCCTGCCTCTTTGTCTATGATTGCAGTAATGACAATGGCAATAAGAAGCATCGAAGTGGCGGGAGCAGTCGCCTGAAACTAGGCTCCCTCAACCCATCCCGAGCTGCCCAGTTTTGAGGTGGCTTCCATGAATAGATTGCAATCATTATGCAGGGCTCCTGAAAGGGGAACTGGGCTGATGATTCAGAGAACGTTAGTGGGCATGGACATATGATGAAAGATACCCAGCCAATGTGGATGGCACTTTCTTTATGGACTTGTGGAAAAGGATCAAATATCTTAAAGTGACGGGTGTTCATTCAATTACTTAAAAAGAGCTGCCATTGTTTTAATGATGCCCCATGGCAATGCTGTGTGTGTCACAGTAGAACTGAGCACCAACAGGCTTTCTTGGCTGGAATCTTTACTTAAGTGGATCACTAGACCTTGCATCCAAAGTAATGGAACACTATTTGTTCCGTCTCTGTTCCCAGAGACCTATTCAGTTCCTTACAACAAAAACACCCAACCCAGAGCATAGTCCATTCTGACTCACAGTAGCTGTAGGACAGAGAACTGCCCCATATGCTTTCTGAGTCTGGAAATCTTTTCAAAAATATATATTTACTTTACGTATTACTACTTAGGAGTTAGTACATATATCATATCACTCTATAGTTCAATCACATCAAGCAATATTGCACAATTGCTATCACAGTCAGTTTCCAAGCATTCTTTTTCTTCCTGGACTCCTTGACATTGTCTCTCTTTTACACCTCCTCACGCCCCGCCACTATACACCTCGCCCCAGAAACCCTTATTCTGCTTTCTGTCCCTCTAGGTTCATCAATCCTGGGGTTCATATACTGAAAGATAGAAATACATATAACACAACTTCAAGAGGGTGACCCCCAACAACATAACACCTCTGAGATAGACCCTAATATGAACAAACATAAACAAAACAAAAATACGGAAAATGCTGACAATCAGATCAGGTCCAGTGTGCATCAGAGGAGGAGAATCAACTGATAAAGTTTTAACTGGTCACATCTGGTTTATCCCTTTGATCTTCTAAACTCAACTCTCCAATGCACTCAGTTTAGTAACCACTGTCCTCCCACCCCTCATTGTGGATACACGGAGATCACCAGAGGCTTAATTCCTATGTAGTTCCCACAAATGTACCTTAGGCTCCCACTGTCATCCATAGCCTTCTGCAAATTGGATTCTTATAATTTAGGTTCTGATACCAATTCCTCCTTCGACTCTGGATTATATGCTTCACAATCTTTTGGTGACTGATGATGGTGTGCTTCTGCCATGTGGACTTAGTTAACATCTCGCTTGTTTGGAGACAAGCCTTTAAGACCCCTGATGCTGTTTTATCTGGTAGCCGGGCACCATTTAAATTCTTTACCACATTTTTCTATAGAACCCATCTCCTATGGGTTCCCTTCCTGAGGGCGAGTATTGAACACGGCCATGAAAAAAATGATAATCTATAAATTATCAAGGGTTCATGAGGGAGGGGGGTGATGAGAAACTGATACCAAGAGCTCAAATAGAAAGAACATATTTTGAAAACGATTGTGGTAGATATAGAATCATTTACCAACTTGAGGATTAAGAATGAAGGGGTGGAGTCTACTCTGTCAATTGGGTCATAGCCAATGAGGCTTCTGTGCGGGCATAGCCTTCCCCTAAGGATTCTGGGAAATCTGGTACTTCCTCCTTGGAGGCGGAGACACCTCCCTCTCTCTACTACACTCCCTGGGAGACATAGGAGCTGACAAGACACATGGACCCTCCCTGATGCAGAGACCCCTGCCAGCGCTGAGATGTTTCTAATGACACTGGATCCAAAGACTTTCTACCCACTGGCCTGTGATCTTCTATATTCGGCATCATTGCATGTGTTTTGTGAGTCTGAAGAGGACTTTATAGATTGGTATCAGACATATGGGCTAATATCAGACTTATGGACTTGATGTGGACTGGGCTGGG
>NW_022103904.1:3299188-3318648 GCF_000313985.2 Echinops telfairi
GCATAGCTTTGCATGACAGCCACTTAGCCACTCAGGAGTCCACACACCCTTCTCCTCTCTTGACCATTTGATCCCAGCTAGTGTGAGGGGCACTCCAGCAAAGTGACCTCCAAAATACTTACCTGGAGCGATGGTCTATGCTTCGTTGGCACCAGTCAGACTCTCTACCAGGCTGTCTGCCCACCCACCCCACCCCACCCCCAACCCGGCTAGCAGACTGGCTGGCCGACATGTCTGAGCTGTGCCCCTTCTGCTACTTGCTCTGACACCAGTCGACCCGCACGGGTGTTTGTCCTAACTTCACTTAGCAGAATGTCTCCCACATCTCTCCAGGAGGTGAGGCTTCATTGCTGTATTTTAGGGATGTGTAGTATTCCATTGTGTGTATGTACCAGAGCTGTTGTTTTTAACCCACTTTTCTATTGATGGGAATTTAGGCTGTTCCCGGCTTCTTGATATTGTGAGCTGTGCTACAATGCACAGGAGGAAGCAAACATCTGTTTGTGATCTATTTCTCTTGGGTCTATGTCCAGTAATGGTATTGCTCGGTCATATGGTGTTTTAATCACCATCTGTTTTAGGAATCGCCATACCACCTTTGAAGCCAGGAATCTTTATCGACAAGGCAGACAGCCTTGTTTTACTTCTGTGAAGCAACTAGTGGGTTTGAACTGAGGACTTTCCAGTTACCAGCCTAATTCTTAACCCATGGTGCCATCAGCAGCCTTTCATTCTGTTACTTAGAGTGATTGAAAACACACATTTCCCCAGGAATTCTTCCTCAGCATCCCCAAAAGAACCATTAACAATAGTCGGAGTTCATTTTTGAGCACTTTCTCTGTTGGTCAGTGAACATTTTATTTTGTCGATACAACCATTCTAACGAGGATAACAGTATTTTTGGATCCCCATCCTCTGTGAATCACATTATTAGCATTATACAGCTGCCTGCTCTTCTTTTTGCCCCAGGCATGTTTGAAATTGTACATCCCATTAATGGGTTCCATGGCTACCTTTTCGTCTATGCTATATAGCAAAGGTTGCCGGGATGCTGGAGAGGGGGAGAAAAAAGTCGACAAATCCACCAAAGTCAGGTACCACCCACGCTGGAAACTATTTGTGAAGTACAAAATCTATCTCAAATGTTGTGATTCATTCAATGACGTTTTTGACCAGAATTCCGTGTCACAGGTTAGGGGAGGATGTATAATGGGAAGAAAAACATTGGCATGAACTATGCTCTTTATAACCATTGTGTGTTTAGGAACGTGTGAGTGATGGACACTTAAGGAATAGTGCAACTCTGTGCTTGTCTCTGGAATTCCAAGCGGCCTTTGGAAAATGATGAGAATTTGGTGGCTTTGTTTATAACCTGAGGATATCATGATTAAAATTCTCAGCCTTACAGGGTTATTCCAACATCTTACATGTTATTCCAACATCTAAGAAATGAGGAGATGGGTGAGAGTGCTGCTCTATTGGTGAGTATTGATCCAAGGCCAAGTGTAGTAAGCTAATTAATCACATTTTGGGTCTTGGTTATCCTATGTTCAAAATATTAAAGCCACTTTTGCAGTTTACTTTCTAGCAGTTTTTTTTTACATATAATTCACATACCTTACAATTTGATGGTTTAAAAATATTAAAAATTGTTGTGCAATCATTACCCAAATCAATTTTAGAACATATGTATTTCTCATTCTTGTATCTATTTTTTAGCTCCACATTATCCCCAACCTCTGTTAACATAACTATAAAGTACTGTTCATCTAATTACTGTCTCTGTAGCTCTATTCATCCTGGATTTCATACAAAGAAAATCATACACAAAACTCAACATTAACAACAAAACCCAGAAAACCCCAAATCTAAAGATAATAGAAACTAAAACAAATTAAACATTAGTCCAAAGGGGAAATAGACAATAATACATTAAATTTTAGCCTAATTATGTCTACATGAATCCATTCCCAATGCATTCTGAGTTTAAGACGATCCAAGTCTCTGGTCGATTGTACAAAGGAGTTCAACGCAAGCTTAATCTGACTGGGGAATCTGCAAATGGATCGTGGTCTTTCACTGGCATCCATCGCCTTCTGCATACTGGGTGCTCAGAATTTACACTATAGTCCAATTTCCTTCTCTGATCCTGGATTTTAATTTATTAACTATAATCTTTTAGTAACATGGGCTTATGTGCTTCTTCCCAGGAGCTGACACCTCACCCAGAAGGTTACTTGTTATAAACAAGTCTTTAAGACCCCACATACTATTCTTACTGATAATCGGGCACCATCTGATTTCCTCACCACAGTTTGCTATAGCACCGATATCGTCAGTGATCACTTCATGAAGACAAGTATTTACCAGAGCCACATTGTAAAAATGAACTGCAGTTTATTTTTATTGTATTAGGAGTTTGGATCCATTCTGGAAATATAGGCTTGAGGCAGGGAAAGATAAAGCATTTGGAATATGATTTCAAATGTTATATACACACACACACACACACACACATACATATATGGAGAGAGAGAGAGATTTGTTTTAAGGAAATGGTTCTCACAGTCGTAGAGCGGGGCAAGTTCCAAATGTGACTCATAGGCCAGGCAGAGGGCTTCTCTTGGTCCATGCAGCTGTAGGTGCTAATGAACCTAATATTAGCGAGTCAGATGAGAGGCTTCTGGTTGCAGAGGCTAGTGAATCCAATGGTGGCAGGGCGCTGACAACTCCCAGGATCGGCAGGCAATTAACAATGTATTGATGTAAATACTGCCTGACTCATCCTCAAGGTGCTTGTGTTTCAAGGCACCCAACGAACCACGATCCTTATAAGAAGCTGCCTCTGCTCCCATCGGAGAAGCATGAGTGCCGCTGGAAGCTTTGATATGCTAATCAGAAATGGCAGCTAGATTCCCCAGCGTCTCTTCATCCTGACCATTTTTCACTTTCGACTGCTCTTTCAGTCACTGATGTTGAATTATGGCAACACCACCAGCAAGGGTCGTGAGTGTCTCTATCACAGAGGTGAACTCCCCAGACGGAAAGGCTAAGATGATTTCCTCTGGGAGAAACAGTGCAAAGGTCAGAAATAGAACCCGAGTCTCAGAACCCAGTGTGCAGGGCTTTTTTTGCAAAGTGACAATATGTTCTTGACTCTTGTGTCTTTTTGTCCTATCTTCCATGTATATGCATGCAGATCTCTCTCTCTATCCATCGATCCATCCTCTTTTTATCAATCCATCTATCCACCTACCCATCCATCCATCCACCCACTTATCTAACTTTCCACTCACTCACCCACTCACTATCCACCAATCCAACCATCTATCGATGATGTGACTTCAAAAAGATCTTGGGAAACTGAAATTAAAAAATCATGGAATTTTCTCATGAGCTTTTTAAAGCCCCTGTGTATCTATATATCTACTTATCATTTATTTAACTACCCATTTTAAAACTAGTCTTTTGAAAATGGAAAAGAGTTTACTAAAAAAATCCAAATAGCTACTTCTGGGGAAATATTTATATAATTTCAACCACATGAATTCAGGATTTGTTGATAATTCACACAAAGCAGAAAGTAAGCTATCTCTCAAAATGGAAATCATTAGTGAAAATTCAATAATATGGTAGAGTTTTAATTTATTAATAGAGCACATAGTATAAGAACTTTAGACATTGATGCACTCATGCAATTAATGTTTGTTGCTATATACAAACAATTAATGCATTAATACTCTGTCCATTAAAGCCAGCTTAGCAGGATCTCAATTTGGAAACACTTTGTTGGTTAGTCATTTGAGTAACTCTATGTACTTGAGTAGAGTACAATGTTATTAAGTGAAAATGAACTTGAGAAGATAGGCTATTGTTAGAAATGAGAATTAAATCAGACCAGCGCCTTTATTAACAGAAAGCAGAGAAAGACAGCCATAGGAGGGCAGGAAATAACATTGCTGGCCCTTCAGGGGAGACAGCAGACTTTCTGTATTAACCCACTTCATCCCAGATACCAGGAATTCCAATACGAATGGATGTAGCATGAGGAAAGATATTTAATAAAGCTAAACACTCAAGGCATGGAGAATTTAGAGGAGCAAAGAGAGCGGTTTTGATTCCCTGTCAAGATGAAAGGTTTCTCTTTTCCCCTTGAAAGCAAATTCACTGCTTTCTTCTCTCTGAGGACCACTTGCATAAAAGGGTGCAGGACTGCTTCCTCTTCCCCTGGCTCTTCCCGTGACCCCAGAGGCCTGATGGTCAGCGTGGGATAGCATTGCACCATCTGTTAGCTGAAGGACAATACTCAAAGTCTGCGTGATGTACCAGAAGGATAGACAAATTTGTTGTGGAAGAAGTTCAACCAGAATGTTTCTTAGAAATGAGGATGGTGAGACTTTGTCTCTTGTACTTTGGACATGTTAACATGAGAGACCAGTCCCTGCAAAAGAGGACATCATGCTTGGTAAAGAAGGGGGTCAATGAAAAAGGATACCCATTGACTGCAATGATAGCCACCTGAGTGGCCGTAATGATAGGCACAAACACAGCACCAATTATGAGGATTGAGCAGGACTGGGCAGTGCTTTTGTTCTGTGTATGAACCAGAACTAAATAGCAACAACACACTGTCCACAGACTGTGAATGTTCACCAGTATCTGCATGTCTCCTGTCATTCGGGGCACAAAACTGATTGTTTTTCCTAGTCCCCCTTTAATTAGGTAGGATTCGGTGACCGAGCTTGAGACAATGGAAGAGGGGCTGAACTGAGATGCACCTCGTACACAAAGGGCTTTGCTAGATGCACTACAGCATGTGCTGCCCTCCGTTCCTCACGGTTTTCCCTGGTGACCTTGGAGACAATATACTGAAGCATCACGTACAGGAAGGAACCTTGGAGTGAATCTCTATTGACAGCAATGATCTGTGACCCACGGAAGCAATGCACTTCGGTCATTTGAAGATGCAGACTTCTGGGTTTATCTCCAGTACCAGCTTGATTTATTTACTGTAATAGAATGGCTTCACAAGGGACTTATTTTTAAAGTGTAGGCATGTGTGTATGTCAACTACACAATATTTACATATTAGCATGGAATATTTTGAAGAAAAAAAACATACACACACCCCCAATAAATAAATAAATAACCCCCAAACCAAACAGATGACATGTTAGCAGTGATAATTTAGGGAGAGTTTTTTTTTAACTTATTTTTATTATTTTTTTAACTTATTTAATTTAATTTATTATTGTGGTGTCTTCCACATTTTCTGTTTGTCATAAAGATATATTTGTCATTATCCTTAGAAAAGCAAAACAAGAGAATTTATACAAGAGAATTCTTATTTATACTATCCCTTTTACTTTACGACATTATCTTTCCCTTTAATGATTTATTTTATTCGTCACTTTGGCATCAGTCACCAAGATCTAAGGAGGCGCAACTGCACATCCTTCTGATCAAATAGTAGGTCAGCTTGCTTTTTCCAGACAGGAGTGACTGAAAACCAGAGGTGTCCTAACAAGGGAAGAGCAAGTCAGAAGACCTCCTGGGGCTTCTGAGTCATCACAGGAGCCGCAGGAGAAGCCTCGATGTGCTGTACCCAGTGGGGAAAATAGCTTAACAACGAGAAATCGCTTGCAGAGCCTTCTCTCAGGGTTGGTCTGCTCTGCACACACACCTTCACATCTTCGCTTCCCCTTCCCTTCTCAGAAAGTTCCTATCACAGCCTTCATCTCGTCCTCTTTCCTCCCATGGTGCTCCGGTCCGTTGCCTAGTCCTCATGTCTCTTTCAATAGTTCCTCCCTTTGCCTCGCCTTCCTTCCCCTTTCTTTGTCCTCCCTCCCTCCTTCCCCACTCCCTCCCTTTCTTCCTTTTTACTTGCTTGGTTCTTACAGGAAGTCAGTTTTAGATATAAGTCAATTTTAGATACATTGTTTTTTGAGCTTTCAGAAAACCTTGCACTTTCTGTATGCTACAGGATATTTTACGAATGAGTTCATATTTTTAATTTGAGTTCTGGTTACCCATATTTGAACAGGAAAAGTTCTTTCTAGGCCAACAAATGATATGCTTGGCCTAGAGACTATAAGGAGAGTCAGACAGAAGTAAGTGAGGCACCTGTCGAGGAGGGGATCCTTGCTGAGGGGCACTGCCTCTCTTGGGAAGATGACCCAACACTGCGGCATGAAATGATGGTGATGCTGCACGGTAGGCTGGACACAGTCGATGGACTCAAATTATGTGTGTGTAAAAATGACAATAATTCAAGGTTAGATTTTTCAAGCTCCTATACCAATCACAACAAAAGCCTGTATATCGCAATAAAATAAAATCAGGGCTGGGAGATGGAAGGTACCTGCTTTCTGAGTCCACTTTTTCTACACACATCAAGTTATTCTAACCGCAAAATAATATTGACTTCACCACAAAAGGATATCCTGAGGTATGGAGGAACATTGTCTAGAAGTACTATGGAAACCCTGAAAACAAGGGCAAATTTGACAGAGAACTTGAAGAATGGGGCATCATTTGCCCTGTAGAGTACAGGAGGAAACAACGGGAAGGTGTACACAGGAAAGAAAACCTGAGAGCTAGTTGTTTGGAACAGGGAAAGTGTAGGATGTTGCCAAGACATAAAGGTGAAGGGATTTGTGGACCGTGCTAATGATTTAAGATGGTAATTTAGTGGGAAAAAAGGGACCCATTTGAAGAGGCTTTCCAATGGCTGTGCTTTAAGTAAGAGGAGAAGAAGAGGGGAGGCGTGTGTGTTAGTCTGGGTACTTTAGAGAAACAAATCCACAGAAACTCATGTATAAGAGAGAGTTGTATATAAAGGTTAAGTGCACCTCAAGAAAACATCCCAACCCAGTGCTGCCCAAACTCACAAGTCCAATATTAACCCATATGTCTGACATCAATCCACAAAGTCCTCCTCCATCTCACAAACACATACTATGACGCCGACTGCAGGAGGAAAGCCGAATCAGTGAACGTGTAAGCATCTCACTGCTGGCAGGGGTCTCCACACGGCTGCTCCAGCACCCAGGGCTGCATCTGGGTAGGTCCATGCAGCTTCTCCTCTCAGGGATGTCTTGCAGGAAGTGAGCCTTGCTAGCTGAAGCAGGCAACTGGCTAAGGCAGCTGCACCCTGGTCCGACCATCAGAAAGCAAGAGACCCGAGAACTCCAAAAGGCAAGGCTCACAGCCATTTATCCCTCCCCTCTTCAATTAAGGTCACATGTGTTTATTGGCCAGGTTGGCACAATAAACTAACTACCTCAGCAGGTATGAATTCTGCATTCTGAAAAGCCCACAAGGGCAGCAGTGGGCAAGGTATAAAAGAACCTGAGACTTGAGATCAGGCATTCACAAATAGTTCCTGGACTATTCTTGGTGACTCATGTGTCCGTGTTACCAATGATGGTTGGAAATACTCTTTAATAGAACTTCAAAAGAATCCAATGCATGGTTTTCCTTCTTCTCTTAGAAACAAACATTTCACTTGTGAGTTGTCCATTTCCTGGAATTGGCTTGGTCTCCTGGTGGCCCCATGTGTACAGAACAAAATATCGCCCAACTCAGCACCATCTTCATGGTTGTTCCAATGCTTAAGTCCCTTGTGGCTCCAGTGTTTTCTGGGTCCCTTCTAACGTAGGGAGTTTACTTTCCAATTCTCCATCAAGCATTAGTCTATTGTGATCCGTAGGGTGTTCATTAGTTAAGCTTTCAAGAGTATACCTCCTGACCTTTCCACCACTAATCTGCTTTAGTCTGGATACTCCCACTGAAATTCATCCACCATGGCTGATGATGCTGGTGTTTAAAATACCTGTGGTATAGGTCGACTCCTATACCATAGAATCAAACAAACCATCACAGTGCAGTGAATGGACAGAGGTAGTGGATTTGCATAACATTGTTATTGTGAGTTGGCACTGAATTGGCCCCCATCTCATGATGACCCTCCACACAGCAGAGCCGAATGTGTGCAGGTCTGCCTGTACTCTCCCCGGGATGGTTGCAGATCGCACCATCGTGATTCTAAGGATATTCTTCGGCTGCATTTCAGAAGCAGAGCACTGACCCTTCTTCATCTGTCTTCATCTGATGGTGTTCCTGAAACCAGTTCAGCTTCACAGCAATGCAGACAGGTCGTGACTACACAGGAAGTGTGCTCTCTGGGTATCCAACTTCCGTTTCTCAGAAAGAAGGTGACTACTCAGCCAAGGCACCACCGGGTGCCTCTTCTCAGCACACAAAGCCTGGACCACATCACTACATGACTCTTCCCAGCTAAAAAGATATTGTCTGTGTTTGAGTCTTGTTTGTTATGCATATAAGAGAGGCTGCCATCGCCTCTAAATAAATCGAAGATTCACTGAATGGTTGAAGTGGGTTTGCTTTGATGTTTCCCTCGTTGTGTCTCCCAGGCTCTGTCCTCTGTACCTCACAGACATTAGCATGCCACCTTGTCTGTATCAGTCTATTTCTCTTGCCCTGGTGGGACTTGGAGAGATGTTGACGGCAGACCCCTACCCAGCGCCAGTGTTTTCAGACCCATCCCTGGCATCTGGCAGGCTGTGTTTGTTCACTGAGTGAAGGGGGTTGTTTTTGGCAGCTCCAGTTGCTTATGGAAATAAGATTTATGTAAGACAATCAAGCACTGCCAAATTGTTAGGGTTAGTGGTAGCTCCAGGGTATCTGTGCCGAACAGCATCCACAGGGAAGTCATTAACAATTATGTGCGGCAGCTTTGTTAGGTAGGGTAAACCCTTCTCCAGCAACTCCTATTTGGATAGGAGCAGAACTGCCAAGGGAATGAAATTCCCTGCCTGCATTCCTGAGCCCCTCAGGGAGTCTTTCTGTGGTTGATATTAGCAATGCCTCTTCTGTTGATCATTATTCTATGGACACGCAAATGCAGTAGGAAGGAAAGCTCTTTGCAATATAGAAGCCAATGTGTGAGGAATTAACAATAAGGCAAAAAGTGTCCTGGGATCGCATTTCTCTGAAGAATTCTAAGGAGCGTTTAGGGCATTAAGATTTCTGTAAATTGTGGAGTAGGTCTCTTTGTATCACTGTGGCCTCGGATCAGGAAAAGGAACGCAGATTTCAGAGGCCATGAAGGCTTGGAAGCTGAGACTGGACTTCACATGAATTGGATACCTGAACACGCTGCAGTAGCAAACTTAAGGGCAGAATCTCTATCCCTACCTTCTAATGAATGACTTTGGCAAGGAAAGGCTGCTCTGTTGGTCCTAGGTAGGTTTGCTTATGGTAAGAAGAAAAAGGGCAGCCTAGGATAAAAGCTTGTCTTGGAAGACTGACTAGGGAGATGAAGAATTTTGAAAATAGAGCCATCCTGGGTACAATAGATCATTCCTTCAGGTTAAGCCCCTTCCTCATATCCCTTTCTTCCATTGCACTGGTTTCTAATGGTTCCAATAAGCTATCGGTACCTTGTAAGGAATGCCATTGCTTACTAATTCTTGTCTCCACCTCCCTTGCTTTATTTTGTTAAAACAAAACAAAAAAAAAGCCCTATTTTGACGAGTTGATTCTGAGTCATAGTCAAACCATAGGACAGCATGCAACTGCCCCATAGGGTTTCCAAGGACATAAATCTTTCTGGAAGCCGACTGCTACCTTTTTTTTCTCATGGAGAGGGTGTTGTTATTGTTATGTGCCTTTGAGTCAGTTCTGACTCATAGCAAACCTATAGAAAACGGAACTAAACGCTGTCTGGTCTTGTGACATCTCCACATTTATTCTTAGGTTAGAAGCTGTTGTTGCAACCATTGTGTCAATGCACCTTGTTTCCCCCTTTTCACTGCCCCTCTTCTTTACCAAGTATGATGTCCTTCTCCAGGGATTAGTCGCTCCTGACAACATGTCCAAAGTACACGATGCAAAGTCTCACTGTCTTTGCCTCTAAGGAGCATTCTGGCCGTATTTCTTCCAAGACAGACTTGACTGTTCTTTTCACAGTCCATGTTTCATTCATATTCTTTGCCAGCACCGTAATTCAAATGCGTTGACTTTTCTTCAGTATTCCTTGTTCAATGTCCAACTTTCACACGGCATGTGAGGGGATTAAAGAGACCATGGCATAGGTCAAGTGTGCCCTAGTCCTCATAGTAATACCTTTGTTCAACACTGCTGCTTTCATGAGCATTGATTGTGGATGCCAGCAAGATGGGATTCTTGACAACTTCAATTCTTTTCTTTATTCATCATGATGTTATTTTTGGTGAACTGTGAGGATTTTTGCTTTCTGAACATTGAAATGTAATTCATACTAAAGGCTGAAATCCTTGATCTTCATCAGAAAGTGCTTCAAGTCCTCCTCACTCAAGCAAGGTTATGTCACCTGCATATCACAGGTTATTAATACACCTTCCTTCTATACTAACACCATATTCTTCTTTATATAATCTAGCTTCTCTGATTATTTTTCTCAGCAGATAGATTGAATAATATGATGAGAGGATGCAATCCTAACACACACCTTTCCTTCTTTCCTTATGTTAAACCATGTAGTATTCCTTTGTGCTGTTCACACAACTGCCTCATGATCCATGTACATGTTCCATGTGAACATAATGAAGTGTTCTGGAATTCCCATCCTTCTAAAGGCTACCCATGGTTTGTTCTGATCTGCATAGTTGAATGCCTTTCAATAGCCAATTAAATACAAGCACATGTATTCCTGGTACTCTCTGCTTTCAGCCAAGATCCATCTGGTATCCAAAGATCCAAAGGTATCCCTTGTTACAAGTCCTTTTCTGAATATAGCCTGAAATTTTGCCATTTCAACAGTCAATGTACTGTTGCAACTCTTGTTTGATTATTCTCAGCAAAATTTTACTTGCATATGACATCAGTGATATTGTTCTATAATTTGAGCATTTCGTTGGGTCATCTTTCTTTGGAATGGACACCAATATGGATCTCTTACAGCCACCTGGCCAGGTCGTCTTCCAAATTTCTTGGCATAGATGAGTCAATGTTTCCAGTGCTTCATCAACTTGTTGAAACGTTTCCATTATGATTCCATCAATTCCTGGAGCCTTGTTTTTGGCTAATGCCCTGAGCTTCTGCATCCTCTCTTCCCACAGATGGAGTCAGTTTGTTTTCTGTGCATTCCATCTGGAGAAGTCCACCTGTAGAATTGCCTTTTGTCTTGGTGACGAGAGGTATTTGTGATGAGAAAGTTGTTTGTCATGCAAAATTATTTTATTTAGTTATGAAAAAACCATTCTATTGGGGGCTCATACAGCTCTTATGACTTTGTTGCTCCTTAGCTAGATGGCCGCTTGTTTATCTTCAAGCCTTTAAGACCCCAGATGCTATATCTTTTGATAGCCCGGCACCATCAGCTTTCTTCACCACATTTGCTTATGCACCTGCTTTGTCTTCAGGGATTGTGTCAGGAAGGTGAGCATCACAGGATGCCAGGTTATTAGAACAAAATGTTCTTGCATTGAGGGAGCACTTACGTCAAGGGCCAATGTCCATCTGCTACCTTGATACTTAACATATAAATATTCGTACAATTCTATCATGAGGTCTCCAGCTTCATTTCCATCACCAAGGCCATGCTTACTAAGGTTTCTTCCTCTTCCTTTCCAACTTTTACATTCCAATTGCCAAAGATTATCAATGCATATTGATTACATTGATAAAATTCTTTTATTTCATTACTAGCTTTAGGGATTGGTGCAGAAATTTGAATAATAATGGTATTGACTGGATTTTCTTCTATGAGGATAGATATTTTCCTATGAGAAGCTTGTGGGTTCAGAATGTCTCCTTTCTATTAGCAGTTTTTAAGCATTGTGCCATGACAGTTCGTAGCTGCACAATAAAATTTCTGAGGAAAATGTTTACTATATCAACAACTTGTCTCTTATTTAAAAGGCTGGTTCTGCTTTTATAAGGAGCTCTGAGGGCACTATGGCATTGGGCTTCCAACCAAAAGTTTGGCAGTAAAAACGCATCAGCTGCTTTGTTGCGGGTTCAGATAAATGACAGCCACTATAATGTCTTGATAATTTAGATGAGTCTTTATATATTCGGTTATAACCAGACGGCTAGAATCTAAAAGCAATTCTTTGATTGCAGTCCTGAGTCCACATTTCAGTCCATTTTTGAAGGCAAAAAAAATCTCATTTATCTTTGGCTAAGACTTAAGCAAGCATGGACAGAAGTAGAAAGCAAAATTAATGTTATTATTCTTTAAGGTTAGGGAGCGTTACAGGGTACAGCATTGATTATAACATTCTGGTAACTTCAAGAAGAACAAGCATGCATCACAAGGTACATTCCTTACCACAAAAGAAGCAATGCCAAAATTGACTATAACATCCTGGTTGCCATAACAAGATTACACCATTCAGATTACAACATCAAAAGGAACAATATTAAGAGTAACTCTATATTGAGGAATAGTCTAAACGAATTGTAGTGTCCTGAACCTGGGTACACGCAAGTACATTCTAGAATCAATCACTAGTGGGACTTCCCGAGATGGGAGGGGGAAGGAGGCAAGTCATTCAGCAGCTTAAAAATGGAGCTTCTTTTGCTGGTCTACCTCAGCTTTACTCTCACTCAGGAGACAAAAATGAGGCAACCTGCTCTTTTAAGAGTTACAGGCCCTAAAACCCTCAGGAGCAATGCCATACAGAGGGCCACCATGTTGGGTAAGTATTGGGCTACAAATCCTTGCCAGGTTGGCAGTTCAAACCCATCAACCGTGTGGAAGAAAGATGAGGCTATTTGCTCCTGCAAACATTTCCAGCCTCAGGGACCACGCCTCGGGGACCCCACCTCTGGAAGGTAGCTAGGAGTGGGGATCGACTTGATGGAGGGGTACGAGTTAGAATAAACTGTATGGCAGCGAGTTTGGTTCGGTACTGTTCTGCTTTTTGGAAAATATGTTTCCACATAAATCACTGTAAGGTCAAGGGAAACGGAATCTTACAAAAAATTTTTAAAAGAATATTTTATTTGTTGTTGAGAATATACATATCAGAATGTATACCAATTCAACCATTTCTGTGTGCAATTCAGTGACATTGAATACATTCTTTACACTGTGTAATCATCTTCACCATCTTCTTTCAAATTGCCCTTCCACTTTACATAAATTTGCTTCCCCCTTAAGTTTCCACTTACTTTTTGATTTGTTGTTATCAGTCTGATCCCATATAGATGTCCTTTAAAAGAGTACAATGCTCAAGGAAGACTTATTGTGCTAATTAAGCTAAACTAATGTTTGGTTTCAAGAAGATTTCAGAGCATAGTTTGCATTTAAAGTTTAAAGTGTATCTCTGTGCAATAGTTTTAGGGAGTCTTCTAGTCTCGATGGTTCCTCAATGTCTAAATTCCATGAGAATTTGAAAATCTCTTTCTCCTTTCCCCACCTTTTGATCCCGATTGTTCAATAGAATCTTGGACCCACATGCTTAATAATAGTAGCCTGAACCATTCTGGTTCTGTTTTCAGAGGAGGTGAGATAATTGTTGATAGAGGCAATTAACAACACATTCCATACCATCCTCCTTTTGGCAAATCTCTCTTCCTCTGTTGCCCCAGGTGACTAGAGACCGATTGTTGTACCTTGGATAGCTGCTGGCAAGTGTTTAAGATCTCAGGCACTACAGAACACCCTCTCAGTTAACACAATATTAAGATAATTAACTAGGATGATTCATCAAACCATGACCCGAAATCAGGAAACCAAATCCTATGAAGTATTGGGTTGTACATAGCAGTTGCTCTTTTAAAAATTTTTAGTACTTATATTTACCACAGAATATTTGCTAACTCAGATTTCAACAGGTATACAATTATTACTATCCATTACATTGATTGGCCATGCAACTCTCACCCTTGATGCTGTAGAACAAACTAACAGATAGGTGATGGCCAGCTTTGAGGAGTATGCTTATGTTAGGGCTGCTCAGTGTTTACCCCATGCAATGATGTCCAAATCATCTACAATATTACCTCAACCACCCTTCTTCATCAGGCTCACATTTTCTTCATCCTTCCCTTTGTCCTGTGAACTGATCAGAAGACTATCGAGATGATCATCACAGCCATGTCCTTCTCTGTACCCCTCAGAATGCTGCTCTATTTTGCTTTTTACATTTTTATCCATTCACTTGATAAGGACATTGAGGATTAGAGAGAAAGTAACTACGTGGCCCAACTTCAAACATCTAAGTAGAAGAACCAGGAGTTTAAACCTAAGTCATCTTACACAGAGTAAACGCTCTTTAATATTGTCCTGAAGTGCACATGCTAAGTGTTTTTTAGCAAATACATGGATAATGCTCTGAAAAGGGGTGCTAGAATAATGGACTGACCCAAAGCGTTGCAAAAAGATGAATAACTGTTAAAAACCCTAAAAGTTATTTTTTGTCAGTGACCAGTTGTTCTATTTAAGGTATCATGGCATATTCCATGTGTAAATACTAATCTAGTGTCAGTTTCAAATTTAGGGTAAAAGGACAGTTGACGTTCAATACAGAGTCAAATTAATACCAAATCTTTCAGTAGTTCCTTTGCCCACTATTGTAAGCTTCACAGGGCCTTCCAGACGTACCATCAGTACATTCATTTCAGGGCATCTTAGGATATCCTAGATATTAAGACGTGTTAGAACTTCACAGTGTTAAACTTTCCCTTCAACTCTCTTCTGAATAATTTATGTGAGATATGCTAAGGCAACCTCTGCCATTGCTAGTATGACTAAAAAATAAGTTACTAAACAGCAGCAACAACAAAAACACTTCTTTGTCATTGCGTTGAACCTACTCCTAGCTACAGCCACACGGTAGAACAGAATAAGCCTGTGTCTTTGGGTTTCCGAAGCTGTAAATCTTTTCAGAAGCAGAAAGCCTCATTTTTCTTACTTGGAGTGACTGAGAGTTTTGAACTGCTTACCTTACAACTATTAGCCCAATACATAACTCACTACAACATGAGGGTTCCTTAGGAGTATGACATTATTTTATTTCAAGACAAGTAGTGGTCTTTTGTCACTGTCAGTTTATTGTACCTGTCGCTGAGATGCTGGAAGTTGTGTTACCAGTATTTCAAATGCCAGCAGGGTCATGCAAACTGAACAGGTTTCGCTGAACTTCCCAATTAAGAGGAAAACAACGAAGAAGGAATCTGCTGCTCTTCTCAGAGGAGGTAACTCTTGAGAACCTAATGTATGACTTCCACACACTGGCAGATACTGAAAGCTCAAAGAGTGGAAGCAGAACAATGTCAAAGGCAATGTCGAAAGATGAGCCCCTCCGGTCAGAAGGCTCCTGAAATGTGACGGAGGAGGAGCTGCCTTCTCAGAGTGCAGTCAACCATGGTGAGGAAAATGGAGTAACGGCGGTGGGAGTGGAGCCCTCTGGATCTTTAGTTGCTGACTGAGCACACTCTAGAAGTAGCAGCTGCAAAAATTCCCTAATGCTCAGAACATGGAATGTCCTAGATCATACTGGAATCCAGGAAAACTGGAAGTCCTCCAAAATGAAATAGAATGCATAAAGATCTATATCCTAGGAAGTAGTGAGCTGAATGGCCTGGTATTGGCCATTTTGAATCAGAAAATCAGGTGATTTACTATGGCAGGAATGGCACCATCAAGAGGAATGGCACTGTGTTCATTGTCGGAAAGGACATTTCAGTCTCAATCTTGAAGTACAATGCTGTCTGTGATAGGATTATATCTGTGACATGAGTCTGTCAAATATATCTAGTCAAATCAACTAGTATTCAAATTTACACACCAACCAAAAAGCTAGCAATGAAGAAATTGAAGAATTCTACCAACAACTTCAGTTAGAGATTGATCAAATATGCAATCAAGGTGCCTTGATTATTACTGGCAATTAGAATGCAAAAGTTATAAACAAAGAGGAAAGAACAAAAGTTGGAAAATAAGGACTTGATGATAGAAATGAAGCTGGAGATTACATAATCGAATTTTGCAAAACCAACTACTTGCTCATAGCAAATATCTTTTCAACAACCCAAAAGGTGACAGTACACATAGACTTCTCCGGATGGAATACACAGAAATTAAATTGACTACAGATATGGTAAGGCATGATAGCTAAAACTAGGCTGGGGCTGACTGTGGAACAGATTACCAATTGCTCATCTGTAAGTTTAGGTTACAGCTAAAATTAAAACAACTCCACATGAGCCAAAATTTCACCTTGAGTCTATCCCACCTGAATTTTGAGAACACCTCAAGAACAGATGTGATGCATTGAGCAATAATGATAGAAGATCTGGTAAGCTGTGGGACGACATGAAGAACATCATTCATGAAAATATCAAAAGGTCATTAAAAAGGTAGGAAAGAAAGAAAAGATAAAAATGGATATCAGAAGAGACTCTGAAATTGCTGTTTATTGTAGAATAGCTAAACCAAATTGAAAAAATGATGAAGTCAAAGAGCTGATTAGAAAATGTCATACTGTCCTAAAAATGAAAGAAATATTTTAAAGAGTAGCCTAAGAAGACAAAGTCAAATGTTAAACTGAAATGTGCAAAGACCTAGAGTTAGAACACCAGAAAGGAAGAACACACTGTGTATCTTAAACAGAGAGAACTCAAGAAAAAATGCAAGCTTTGAGTTGCAGTCTTGAAGGGTTCTATGAGAAAATATTGAAGGATTCAGGAAGCATCAAAAGTAGACAGAAAGAATATACTATACCAAAGAGTACACTATACCAAAGACTATACCAAAGAGAACTAGTGAACATGCCACCATTTCAGGAAGAAGCATATAAGTAAAACCCAATGGTGCTGAAGAAAGAAGTTTTTAGCTGCAGTGAAAGTATTAGCCAAAAACAAAGCCCCAGGAATTGATGGACTACCAGTTGAAATGTTTCCACAAGCTGATGAAGCACTGGAAGCACTGACTTGTCTATGTCAACAAATGTGGTAGGCAATTACCTAGCCAAGTGACTGTAAGAGATCCATATTTGCACTCATTCCAAAGAAAGATGTCCCAACACAATGCTCAAATTATTGACCAATATCAGTGATATCACATGCAAGTAAAATTTTGTTGATGATCATCCAAGTGTTGCAGTACTACATTGACAGGGCCTGCCGAAGGGTGAGTCTAGATTCAGAAGAAGATGTAGAATAAGGGATGTCAGATGGATCTTGGCTCAAAGCAGAGAATACCTGAAAGGTGTTTACTTGGGTTTTATTGACTATGCCAAGGCATTTGACTGTATGGATCACAACAAACTACTAAGGATAGCCTTGAGAAGAATGGGATTTCCAGAATACTTCATTGTACTCATTCAGAACCTGTACATGGGTCAAGAGGCAGCTGTGTGGACAGAACAAGGGAATACTACATGGTTTTAAATCAGGAAAGATGGGCGTCAGGGTTGTGTCCTCTCACCATTCTTATTCAGACTGTACACAGAGCAAATCACCCGAGAAGCTAACTTATATGAAGAAGAATGTGGTATTAGGATGAGAGGAAGGCTTATTAACAACCTTTAATCTGAGATGACATAACCTTGCTTGCTGAAAGTGAGGAGAAATTGAAGCACTGACTGATGAAGGTCAAGGATCGTATGTAGCCTTTAGTATAGATTACAACTCAACGTAAAGAAGATCGAAATCCTCATAACTGGACCAATAAGTAAAATCACAATAAATGGAGAAAAGATTGATACTGCCAAGGATTTTGTCCAAAATCAGTGCTCATGGAAGCAGCAGTCAAGAGATCAAAAGACATGTTGCATTAGATAAATATGTTGTACAAGAACTCTTTAGAGTATTGAAAAGCAAGGATGTTACTCTGAGGACTAAGGTGTGCTTTACCCAGAACTTGATATTTTCCATTGCCTCATATGCAGATGCAAGTTGGACACTGAATAAGAAGACTGAAGAAGAATTGATACATTTGAACTGTGATGCTGGTTAAGAATACTGCAAGTACCATGGACAGCTGAAAGGACAAACCATTTGTCTTGGACACAGCTAGAGTGGTCCTTGGAGACAAGAATGGCAAGGCTTCATCTTACATACTTTGGACATACTGTCAGCAGAGACTAGTCCCTGGAGAAGACACCACACTTGGTAAAATGGAGGGCAGCTAAAAGGAGGAAGGCCTTCCATGCGATGGATTGAAACAGTGACTGCAACAGTGAGCTCAGTTATAAGAACAATTGTGAAGGTGCCACAGAACTGGGCAATGTTTTGTTCTGCTGTGAGTTGGGTTTAATATGGGTCATAACCACCTTGATGTCACCTAGTATAAAAATATATCAAAGCCACATTACAGTTTAAATACAAGAGCATGCCTGTCTCATCTTATATTTCTCTTAGCATAAATTCCAAAGTGGCTTTATATTGCCCAAGTGTTCTTAAGGGTTTTAGTCAAATTATCTCCTTCAACTTTTATATAGAGACTCAACTACTAGGTTGGGTCTATCTCAGCCAGTTGGTCAAATCCCATCTACCAGCTGTGGTTCTCCAATCAGTCCCAACCATCAGGTCCAATCCCAACCCCTCCCAACCACTTGTTCCAGAGCAAACCACTTAGTCTAGACCACAGAATTCCAATAAGCAGACAAATTTCCAGCCCTGGTGCTCCACCTTCATCCTCCTAAGCCTAACTTCTCCAACACACACTTCCTCCCTCTGCTCCTGGAACCAGACTCAAAATTCCCATTATGCTTGGAGGTCTCTTTGGACTCGGTTGCTCCTTGTAAAACTCTTAGAGTAAGAACATCAACTTGTGATTTTATAGTTCTTTTTCAAATAAACTATGCTTCCTTACACTTTTTGCTTCTGCACTGGGAAGGTGATTATGTGTAGTTTTTAGGCTAGTGCCAAAAAATATGATCCCTAAAGAAAGGCTGTAATCTGGTCTTGCTAAGCAAAAGTAGAGAAACCTGAGTAGCCACGTGCTCATGGTTTTCAATTTAAAATACAGAAAAGTGTCTTACCCAGTAGCTAATGGGGACCAGATGTTCCCTTTTAAAGTTTAGCACAGAATGAAAAGAAAAGCTCTCAAACATTCATATGGACTTAGGTCCAATGTGTCTAAGCTGGTTATAATGAAGACAATGGAATGGAATGACTAGGGGAATTTTTGGACAAAGACTAAAATGAGGGTAAACTTTCATCTCTTTGAGATTGCTTTGAAACATTCCCGGAGAGAAATAGATTATATGACCACAGGGGTTCACATAGAATCTTCTGAACCAGTTTTTAAAAAAAATTATTTTATGTCACTTACAGTTTCCTATATTACCAGAAAAAACCTGGAGCACTATTTCCCAGCATATGTTTTGGGTTTTTAAAAAATGATAGGGCTAATTGGTAAAATTTAGTAAACTCTAAATTATGGAAAATTAACAATTTGTTTTTGTTTTGTTTTATTCATGTACACAATAATATGACTA
>NW_022103904.1:3321286-3327282 GCF_000313985.2 Echinops telfairi
GTCCTCTCTGTGGACTGGCTGCTCTAATTGGTGAAACTAGCTCTTGAACATAGATTAGTTAAAGGACCTAGAAGAGATGATGAAGTGAACAAGCTGAATAGAAAATTTCAAAGAGAAACTTGAAAAGATGAAGCAAAAGACTTGGGGTTTGAAAACTAAAATTGAAGAATACATTCAGTATACCTCAAGCTGAAAGAACAGAAAATAAAACCCAAGCCTTGAGTTGACATATGGACACATTTATAAGTAAAATGTTAACGATGTAGAGAGCATCCAAAGGAATGGATGGCGTGCAGGGTCACTGTAGCAACAGGAATTGGTCCACATTCAACCATTGCAAGAGGTAGCATATGATCCTTAAGAACAAATGTTGTGATAAGAGCTGTAAGAGCTCCACCCTCCCCCAAAAGAACAAATGGTACTATTTTTGAGATTTCCATTTCATACCATTCTAATAAAGTTTGTTATAAAACATATATTAAAAAACAAAGTATATCCAATAATAATAATGATGATGAACAAATGGTACTGAATGAAGAAGTCCATGGTGCACTGAAAGCATTAACGAAAAACAAGACCCAACAAATTGATGGAATACCAACTGCAATGGTTTAAGAAGCTGAGGAAGTACTGAAAGCACTCAGTTGCCTGTGCCAAGAAATCTGGAGGGCAGCTGTATGGCCAGCTGACTGGAAGAGATCCATATTTGTGCTCATTACCAAGATAAGTTACCGAATAGAAGGTGGGACTTATTGCACAATATCATTAATACCACCTGTAAGTAAATTTTAGCTGAAGATAATGAAAAACTGGTTGTAATAATACATCCACAGGTCCAGCCACAACCCTAACCAAACTCACTGTAGGTTTCTCAGATCATAACTGTTTATGGGAGTAGAAAGCCCAGTCTTTCTCCCTAGGAGCTGCTGGTGGTTTCGAACTGCTGACCATGCAGATCACAACCCAATGCATAACCTCTATATCACAAGTCTCCCAGATTCAGAAGAGGATGTGGAATGAGGGGTTTCACTGTTGACATCAAATGGATCTTGTCTGAAAGCCTAGAGTACCAGAAAGATGTTTAGTTGTGTTTCAAAGACTGTGGAAAACATTATACTATATGGATTATAATAAACCATGTGTAATATTGAGAACAAATGGGAATTTCAAAACACTTCGTTTTGCTCATTCAAAACCTGTACATGTACCAACAGGCAGTCTATTGAACAGAACAAGGGGACACTGCACTGCTTAACATCAAGAAACATGTGTGAGGGTTGGAAGCTATCATCACACTTATTTTTCAGGGAAGCTGGACTATATGAAGAAGAATGTGGCCTCAGCATCGGAGGAAGGCTCATTAACAACCTGTGATATGCAAGTGACACAACCTTGCCTGATGAAAGCCAAGAGGACTTCAAGCACTTGCTGATGATGGTGATGGATTAAAACTCAATGCAAATGAAACCCCAGTCCTCACAACTGGATCAATAAAGGACATCATGATACATACAGAATAGACTGAAGTTTTCAGGGATTTCATTTTACTTGGATCTGCAATCAACACTCATCGAATGAACAGTCAAGAAACCCAGCTATGTGTTTCACTGGACCAATCTGCTGCCCAAGATCTATTTAAAGTGTTAGAGAGCAAAGATGTCACATTGCAGTCCAGTTATGTCTGACCCAAGCCATGGTATTTTAAATTTCACATGCTTGGGCTGCCAGAAGAAGAACAACAACAAATTTTATCTTGGAGGAAGTACCACTAGGATGCTCTTTACAAGTGGGGTTGGTGACATTTTGCCACATGTACTTTGGGCACATGATCAGGAGAGACGAGTCACTCAACAAGGACATCACGCATTGTAAAGTAGAGGGTGAGCAAGAATGATGGATTGACACTGTGGCTCAGCAATGTGTTCAAACAGAGCAATAATTGTAAGCAGAGAACTGGGCAATGTTTCATACTACATAGGGTCTCTATGTGCTGGAGCTGACTCAAAGGTCCCTAACAACAACAATAATGATATTTATGAAAACCAAAATGTATACAATCTAAGAAAGTCATAAGATTGGAATTGGGAATGGAAACAATATGGAAACAAATTGTTTCCATTCCCAATTCCAAACAATATGGCCCACGGAGAGATGACATAGAATCTTCTTTTAAGCATGGTATCTATCCAACAAGCTCACCTGACCTTGGGTTCAAGGTTCTTATCAGGATCACAATGTGACTATGATATATTGCATCATATCTAGTATAGACAATGCCAGAATCTCAATTTGTTCTTCTTATTCCGGTCAGTCTCCCAGGTGGCTGTCAGAAACCAATATTAAAGGCCAGATGGTGTCTCACCATCACCTCATCATTTGAGCTGGGTCCTGAGGGATGAGTAGAAGTTTCATGTGACTTGAAGATGAATTACAGGGAACATAATACTTACTTTATTGTACTATTTGTTTTCATGACAAAGGAGAGAAAAGAGCTAACATGTGCCAGAGACGCTGCTGGGTGCATTTATAGAAATCTCATTGGACTTTCAATCTGCTGTGAGTGAAGTATAGTTTACTTCCTTTTGCCAATAAGAAAACTGTGGTTCAAAGATGGTAAGTAAATTTATTCAAGGCCTCACAGCTAAAAAAAAAATTACTTAAGTAGAGGAAATTGTCATTTAAGTTCTTCTAACTTGGATTAACAGCTCTGGTGGTTCCATGGTTCAAGCACTAGACTGCCAACCAAAAGGTCAGAAGTTTGATCCCAACAGCCGTTCGGTGGAAGAAAGAGGTGACTATGTGGTTCCATAAAGACTTACAGCTTCAAAATCTCTACAGAGCAGGGTTGTTCTGTTGCATTCAGCCAAAATTGACTCAACAGCAGTGTGTTTACTTGTTTTTTTTGGATTTGTGATTAGAGATATCAATAATGATTTACCGAGCACTTATTATGCATCAGGGAGCCCTGGTGTGTAGTAGTTACAAGTTGGGCTGCTAACCAGAAGTTCAACAGTTCAAAACCACCAGCTACTCCGGAGGAGAAAGATGACTACTAGTTGTCCTGTAAACAGTTACAGTCTCAGAGACTCTAAGGGGCAGTTCTATCCTGTTCCTGTAATTCCTTCAGGGTTGCTATGAGTTGGAATCAGCTTCATGGAAGTAAATTTGGTTTTGACTTGCTACTATGTATCTGTCATAGTCCTAAGTGTTTGATAAATATTAACTCATGGAATTCCTGCATTCACCTTGAGGACTTAGATATAATTAGTATGGTCATATGACAAATCAGGACATTCAAGCACATGAAACTTATAACTCACAGATGTAATTCAACTATATGAACAGAACTAGGATTTGAATCAAGGAATTTGGGGTTCGGAACTCATTTTCATGACCTCTGTTGATATGATCTGACAAAGGGAAACAGAACCCAAACGGAGTTTTACCTAATCTACCTCTTTCCATCTTCATCGAACCAAACCAGGAAAAATGGTAAATTCAGTAAGCAACTCATCACAAATCCTGGTAGATGTTTTGAAGATAAAAATAAGTCACAATAGTATAATATGGGGGAATGTGCTGTGGAGTTTTGAACTGTGATTGCAATGATTGGCCACAGCCATGGTGCCGAAGGGACTGTGAACATAAGCGCATCTCAGGCTGGTTTTTGTCCTGCACTTAAGACTGTAGAGCCAAATGCTGGTCCACAGATGAGCTAAATCAGAATGACCTGTCCCTTTGGATGGAATAAAAATCTCTAAATCCTTCAATAGTGGGGCAGGGGTCAGTCTAACTGGAACACTAAATCTAAATAGGTGGTTCTCAAGCTTGAATGTACCCACCCACCACCTCATAAAGGTCTTGATTTTAAACCATACTCTGATTCTAATGGTCTGGGTAAAAGCCCACAATTCTGCATGACAAAAAGTTGCTAGGCTTTGCAGATACTGATGCTCCATGGACTATACTTGGAGGAGGAAGAACAGCATATCATAAGCAGAAAAGGCACCAATTGGAAACTGCTACCAGGCAGTAAACTAATATTCTTCATTAACCTTCTATACAGAAAGAGTTAGAAGAAAGAAAAACATATCGGCCAGGGCATAGATAGAGTCAACTCTTCCCACTTCCATAATCCGTTATAGTTTCCAGAGACACTGAATGTCACAGGCTAATACTGATATCCATGACAAGGTACCTTTCTTGGGGAAGTGGCACCAGCATCTTCTGGTTGGGGTCTTTCATAAGATGAGAAGGTGGGTAATACATGGGGAAAGTACTTACATCAATAATTGTTAAATTAAAAGCAAAAAAATGGTAGTTACAGGTAGTGAACATCTGTTAGAGAGAAAAAAACATGCACGCACATTTCCCAATGGACTGAGTAAATAAAACATGATCTAAGCTTGTTAAAGCTCCTGCTTAAGCCCTTGTGGTGCTGTGGGTTCTGTGGTGGTGCAGTAAGATTCCAAGAAAACAGCAGATGTCTCTCTATTTGCTTGTTGTGCCCAGTCTTTCATCCATTGAGTGAGTCTTTTATTACTTGGGGAGATGGCGGATTCAGAGTCAACTAAGTTTCTGGCAATAGAGCAAAAGTCCCAGATTTTGAGAGAGGAAAAAAAAATTGAGCTTCTTGAGAGTGGAGAAGAATTCAGGATGATGGAAGAGATGTGTTTCCGATAGTGAAATACAAGATCAAGTTTATTAGAAGTTGAAAGAAAGGTGCACCAGGAGGACATGGTGAAATCATAGACACTAGTGGATACTCCAGAAAGAAAGAAGCATCCTTGAGCCCTAGGCTGAGCCTTGAGTGGGGGATAGGGAAACTCTGGTACGTCAGGGGCCATCCAGATAATCTCCTTTCTGAGTAAAGCCCAAGGACACAGCAGTCTATAAACAACATGGAGGTGCTACAGTAGATATGAAATGGTGGAAGAGGCATCATGTAGATAGAAAATCCATTCATTCCCTCTCCTGGGTCTCTAGGAATTCTAGGGAGTCTCTGAGTGGTGCAAAAGGTTAATGTCCTTGGCTACTAACCAAAAAATTGGACAACTGACATACATCAGAAGCAAGGTCTGGTGATCTGCATTGAACTCATGAAAGAACCATCCATTGAAATCGCTATGGAGCTAAATCCTACTGCGATACACATAGTGTTGCCTTGAGTCAGAGTTGAGACTGATTTTAGTGGATGGTGTCCAAGAGGAGTTCATAGTGCCTGAGGGTGGGTGGTGAACTGCAGAGGTCTTGCAGTAAGAACAACAACAACAACAAAAATCAGTGATGTAGGTACTATGAAGATATTGATTTTGTAGTATAAAACTTTGACAGAAAGTCTCTTTATATTTTTAAAAATCATTTTATTGGGGACTCTTACAGCTCTTTTTTTTTTTTATTGTCCGTAACTGGTTTTATTGGAGTAGGGCCATGCCCAGTTGTTCAGATGTCATCTTTTCTGTTACAATGATAGAGTTTAGTTCTGGCCACAGAGAACATATGGCCTGCAAAGTCAAACATTTTTACTAACTGGCCCTTTACAAAAAATATTATTCTGACCCATGTTCTATCATCAGTAATTATTTATACATATTGTAATCTCTTGCATGCTAATGCAAAGATAATTCCTTAGCTCCAGGGACAGACCAAATGATTAATTTATTTTACAGTCAAAATAATAAAAATTGTTGCCAGAACTTACAGTTTTCCATTTTGTTCACCCTGTCTACTTTATGATAAGGATTCCTGGTGGTGTAGTGGTTATGGGTTGGTCTGTGATCCACATGGTCAGGAGTTCAAGACCACCAGCAGCTCAAAGGAAGAAAGACTAGGCTTTCTGATCCTATAAGCAGTTTCAGTCCTACTCTTGAGTCAGCATTGACTCAATGGCAGTGAATCTGGTTTTTCTTTTTATCATTTTATTAGGGGCTCATACAACTCTTATCACAATCCATACATACATCAATTGTGTAAAGCGCATTTGTACATTCATTGCC